>NC_137035.1:18751564-18804064 GCF_032717465.1 Coenobita brevimanus | reverse complement strand
ACCATCAAGTGATCCTGACCGACCCGGTGAATTACACACACACTACTAGGACAGATGTTGGTCCCTAAAACCAAGAAGATACCAGACTGATTACACCTACAAGCTCCATTACACAGTTTATTTACTTAATTTACTCATTTATTCAACCTTTTATTCATTATTTCGCATTCTGAATACAGTGACCTTCACCAATTCAGCCAGAACTAACAAGCAATTCTGATACAAGGTGAAGTAATTAGCTAACATGTTTACAAACGTTACGGTACCTCCTTACTATTGACAAATATTTTAACTTTGGTCGTTTTCCTTTAAGTTGGCCCAGATTTTCGTCCGTTTGCAGCCCATTTCACGTAGTTCAGTGGCAGAAGAAGACAATACTATGGTTCTACATCCTTTCTATAGCCCTTCTCCATGACTGGCATCATATTCTACTGTTAATCTATCGTACAACTCAGCATTCAAGATGGAAAGATGGCAATTTTAGGCCAAATTACAGTAAAAAAGGGTATACTATTACATACCTCACATACATATACAGTATACCAGTAGTGAGAGATAAGCAACCTAGCACGTACCGGCAAATTTGTAAACAAACACGATTCCCACGTCCATAGGTGAGATTACATTCCCAAATAAACATTATTTCCACGCTAGATAGGTAAGATAACATTCCTAAACACGATTCCCAAGCCAGAGAAGTGACATAACATTCATAAACACACGCTGTTTCCAAGCTAGATAGGTGAGATAATACTGAAGTGATATGACATGATACTAAACACATATATTTCCACGCTAGATAGGCGAGAATACTGAAATGAGGTGACATGATACAGTAGCACAACCACCAACCTAACTCAACCTAAACACCCATCGAATCCAACCTAAACTAGATAGCTATTGTTTGCCGAGTTGTAATAATTCACTACAAACCTTTCAGTACCCTATGTTTTAGTCTAGTCTTCCTGCCATCATAAAACTACATTCAGCTTAGGTATCGCCTCTTGTACTGAAGGGGTTGAAGTTTTATCATTAAATTTGGGTATGGCCTCTCCCTCTCGTCCTAGCTTTTCTATATCTCCCCGCTCTCTCTCTCTCTCTCTCTCCTGATCCACCTATGCTATTTTCATCCAGCCGCCACAATAGTCAAGTCCTATATTTACTGACACACATACCTGTATTCTAATCGCTTAAGGTCACACTCAATTACACACCTTAGCTCTCTCTCCATAGTTTATCTCAACCACACCATCTATTTCTAGCACTCCATCTTTACTTCTCTCACTCACGTACGGTATACTGTATAATGCCTTCTCTCTCACTCACAGTGTGTGTGTGTGTGTGTGTGTGTGTGTGTGTGTGTGTGTGTGTGTGTGTGTGTGTGTGCGCGCGCGCGCGCGCCTCACACTCATGTTGCAAAAATGTCTCTCACTAACGTTACACACACACACTCTCTCTCTCTCTCTCTCACCAGTTTGTCTCACTCATGTTACGAATCTATGCTAGGCCTGTATGTCTTTAGCTCATGTTAGCTGTGTCACACTCACTCTGTATAGCTTTTGCTTTCTCAATCACGTTACATATATATTTCTAATTCTGTCGCACATTCAGGTAACCTATCTATAATTCTATTTCACACCCATGTTATCTATGATCTCCCACTCACTTTATCTCCTTTTATTCATTTTCTCACTAACACATATCTCTATTTACGTCTCCCATTCATGTCATCTTCCTCCAATTCATTCTCTATCATATATCTCTATTTCAGTCTTCACTTATGTTACCTCCGTCTAATGCAGTCTCCCACTATCATCTCACTGTCAGTCTCTCACTTATGTTAACTCCATCTAATTCAGTCTATCACTACTATATATATATCTATTTCTGTCTCTCACTCATGTTACCTATCCGCCTGTCACTTACATCACCTTCGGAATTAGTCACCTGGATGGGGGTGGGGTGATTGGGGGTGGGGGTGAGGGGTGACTGCTTGCATGCACGTGCGCAAGTGTTGTGTTGCGTGAATGAGGGAAGGCGGACGTGCATGAATTTGACATTTCTCTGTCTCTCTCATACATTCACTTACATTTTTTTACAAGCATAATATGACTTTCTTTACCGCAAGTATTTTTCCGACCACATTCTAAAAACAATGTAAGCGTTCCACAGCAAGCCTTTTCTTCTATATTTGTTACGAGTTTTAGTTCCTTCCAATTCATGTATCGTTCGTCAGTCTATCGTTAATCCCTTCACAAAATTGACGTTTTTGGTTGTCTTCATTTCTGGTCTCTACGCTACCTTATTCAACTCTGTAAATTATTATACAACTGGAGGGATTATTCATTCTTATTCAGCTCTGGATTGAATTGAACAACTGGGCGATTATACATTATCTTATTCAGCCCTGGAGAGAATTACAGAACTAAAGAGGTTATACAGCCGTCATTATCCCCTGCACCACTGGCGCGCTCTCCTTAGCTGAATACAGTCCATTGTAAAAAAAAAAAAAAAAAAAAAAAAAAAAAAAAGCGGGGGATGAAAGGATTACCGCTACGTGACTATGCCATTCCTTTCTCTATTATTTTTTCTCCCCTTCTCTTCTTCATTCGTATTTGCCCATTTCTTTCGTGCTTTCTACCTCTTTCTCTAACAAACTGACATTCTCTCTCTCTCGTTGCCATAATCTCAGTCACGTCGCCCGGTCATTCCTCCCTGAGCCTCATCCGTCACTGTCTACATTCCTCCCCAATCCCTTCTTCCCCTTCCGTCCCTTGGGTACCTCCCCCCTCTCTCCTCCTCCCCAATTCCATCCTCAAGCCCCAGCTCCTCCCCAATTTTCTCCTTCCAGCCTCTCTCCTCTTTTACATCATCTCTTCCCCATCCTTTTTACCTTCCTCACACTGTCTCCTCCCCCCGTCTTATTCCTCCTCCCGTTTTCATTCTCCCCTCCCCAGTCTCATTCTCCCTTTCCTAGTCTCATTCTCCCCTCCCCAATTTCATACTTCCATCTCCCAGCCTTATTCTCCTTCCCCCAGCCTGACCCCACCTTCCATTCCTCACCCACTACCTCCTCCCCAGGTCCATTTCCTCCTCCCTCAGTTTTCTCCCCAGCCTCACTGCATCCTCTTTCTCCCTCGGTTCCCTCGCTCCCTCCTACCTTTCTCCCAGTTACCCTCCCTCTAGCCTAACCCTTCCATCCTCAAGACTCATTTCCTCTCTCCACATCCGTCATTTCCCCTCTCCACTTCCAATTTCCCTTCTTCAGTTTCCTCCTCATCCATTCCCTTCCTCCTACGCTTCTTTTCCCGGACTCATTTCTCTCTACTTCCCTCCCCAACCCCTCCGTAAAAAAAAAAAAAAAAAAAAAAAAAAAAAAAAAACCGCCCTCAGCATTACTCCCAACGCATCTTCATATCTCCTTTCAGTCAAATCCCCCTCCCCTCCCCCCCAAACATAAATCCTCCCCAGCATTATTACCAAACTCTCAGTGTTTCCTCCTTGCGCTCATTTCCTCTCCTCCCCTCAGTTTCCCTCCGTAAGCCTCAATCTTCCCCTCTCCAACCTCATTTCCCCTCCCCCTCCTCCTTTACCTCCATCACCAAATTACTTACACCAGTCTCAATTTTCCCCTCTCTTTCCCCAACTTCATTTCCCCTCCTCCCATCCCTTACCAAGTGCTCCCCTCTCTCTCTCCACTTCATTTCCCCTCCTTTCCTCCTCCCTCCCAAAGTTACCTCCACCAGCCTCAATTTTCCCCTTTCGCTCACCCACCCTCATTTCCCCTCACCCTCCCCCCACCCTCAATTTTCCCCTTTCTCTCCCCAGCCTCCTTCCCCTCCCTCTCCTCCGGGTTACGTCAGCACAGGCTATTACGTAGGACTTGCTCTACGAAGCCAAGGTCGCCAACCCCTCTACTTGCTCTATTCTCTCTCAGGAATTACATATTACTTGTGTCAGCCTTCAACCATATATGCCTATTATTTTCCATCTTTTTTTCCTTCTTGAACAATATTTTCATTTTGTTCCTCCTCCATCTCTTCCCCGTCTCTCTCTCTCTCTCTCTCTCTCCACTTTAATGAAATTCTGGTCTAAGAAAAGTTTATACACTGATGCTTCATTAACGAATTCAATCCAATCCCATCAGAACGAAAACGCAGGTGTACCGAATCTAATTAGGTGAACAGGTAGAGAGAGAGAGAGAGAGAGAGAGAGAGAGAGAGAGAGAGAGTGTGTGTGTGTGTGTGTGTGTGTGTGTGTGTGTGTGTGTGTACGTAAAGGGCAGGAAGGCATTTAGGGAGCGCCTGGCACTCACCTTAACCCCCCCAACTAGCACCCTCAATCCTTCGTAACTCTAGCATTTTTTTATTCACATTTTTCACTATTTTTTAACCACTTACCGTGGATGGCTTTTTCTGAGTTAAATAGTCTTTACTCAACCTTAAAATTTCTACGTACACACACACACACACACACACACACACACACACACACACCGCGAGGGGGGGGGAGACAATATACCGGTACTGTACATGAATATTACACAATCCACGGCTGACAACATGCACTGACGTAATACCAACTTCTGCGTCACAAAATAAAATACATAAATAAACAATAAAAAGAACTCCGAACAGGTTTAATCATTTACCGTAATAAAATCTTTTCCCTTTATGGCTACGCATCTACCTGTACCGTTAATAAAGTTGTGAAATGCAGGTAAGACCCCCCCCCCGCAGGTGCTGGAGGCCTTCACGTGGTGGCACCGATATAGCAAGGCGGCTCCACTGTTTGGTTATATACATGTCCTTTAAATTCCTCCCTATCCCCCTAAGGGAAGATGGACTGCTGAGAGAGAGAGAGAGAGAGAGAGAGAGAGAGAGAGAGAGAATGGAGGCAATTAGAGACAATCAAGCAAACCACGGCAGGGAACAGTGAAGGGCAGACAAGCGTAGCCTAACGGAACAGAAGAGGATTGAACAAAGCGGGAATAAATTGAAGGAAATAGTAAAAATAAATCAATAAAAAATAAACTGATGGAAAAATACCATTAAAGGATTGACATTAAATCTTCCTGTATCCTACCTCCATGTAATATATTTTTCCTATTCCAATATGTGGGGGTTTTAAATGAAAATAAAACCAACACAGAAAACGGAAAACAAAAATAAAAATATATATGTTCCTAGTAAACATGAAAAGCGTGCAACATTTTTCATACCGTATATAAAAAATGGTCCTGCATGCCGTACGCTGTAAAATATATAACGTCAAAAGAAATCCACTTCAGAGGACAAAAACGCAAAATATTTCATCAAACCGAATTTCGAGGTAACACATTCACTTATTCGTATAACAATGCATTTTTCTCCACATACAGGCTACCTTACGCAAACAATACTCTGTCCTCACTTCAACACACTTTTCTGTAAACACGCATAAACCCACTTGTACCTACACACACTAGAACTATATTTAACACCTGACGACTACAACCGTCCGCGGGGTTCAAATAACACAAACACCACTGGCAACATCGCAGCCAAATCACCTTCGCTCTTCTCCACTACTTCTGTACGTGTTCACATATCAACAAAGCATGTGTGGTTCGCTTAAGCACATCCACACATCCCCACCAGATATACGTCAACAACTGAGAGGCCTCCGCGGCTCCTCTCACTGTTACCACCACCATCCCTGCTTGCCTTGAAACGTTGCCAGCCGCTGAACTGCCCAAACTCTCGTACCGCAAGGAAGGAGGACATTTTTAAAACCATTCAATGCAATCCCCACGCTTTAAACTTAACAGGTGAACACTTTTAATAACTTTCATGATAAAATGCAAGCAGAGACGTATTAAGAGTATTCATAATTGCTATCCCATGAAAACAGCAAGTACAATTACCCTCCGGCAGAACACAGACTCCGGTTTAATCTGCTCCCAGCCTTGTCATCTGAGCTTGTAAAAAGAAACATAATGGCATTTCCTCCGCCAGTCATACCATTACACCCATCAACAAAAACACACACAATGGCAACCACAGCCGTAAAAAAAAAAAAAAAAAAAAAAAAAAAAAAAAAAAAACTCAAGGCTGTACGTACTCTCAGATTATTTGTAGTGATTACGACAATGTGCACAAATACTCTCTTCCTCACTGATTACAGAATTCCAAGCAATCCAAACACTCCCACTCTTAAAGCAGGTGTCTGTATACAAAGCGATTGGTGGTTTCCTTCCTACATTACCACGACATTTATATTATCACACACACACACACACACACATCATTTCTCACCAGTATGTGGGGTCACGTCCTCCCTTACACACACAAACACACACACATCATTTCTCACCGGTATGTGGGGTCATGTCCTCCCTTACACACACAAACACACACACACATCATTACTCACCAGTATGTGGGGTCATGTCCTCCCTTACACACACAAACACACACACATCATTTCTCACCGGTATGTGGGGTCATGTCCTCCCTTACACACACAAACACACACACACACACATCATTTCTCACCAGTATGTGGGGTCATGTCCTCCCTTACACACACAAACACACACACACATCATTTCTCACCAGTATGTGGGGTCATGTCCCCCTTACACACACACACACACACACACACACACACACACACACACACACACACACAAACACACACACACAAAGCCTCTGCTTGACAGGACCATCACTCAACCAGGCAGCTTTGTGTTTTATGGGAGTGGTCACAGCTGCTGCCTTTCCGCTCTCTCTCTCTCTCTCTCACACACACACACACACACACACACACACACACATTTAGCCTCCTTACCGAATACCAGTAATGGAACGAAATGTCGATATTCATACGCTATTGTACATTCCTTCTTACACTGTCGATGTAATATTTGACATACCGAATATATGATGCATGCTTATGACTTCCACATCTATTACACACCACAAAAGACGAGCAAAATCATCAAACTTAGGCAACGACACAACACACACACACACACACACACACACACACACACACACACACACGTCTAGCTCCAATATACACCAATAAGATAGCCAATAATGTCTACTTCAGCGAAACCTTAAATCTTTTATCACCTTTACCCCAACACTTCCGTTTTACAAATACATTCACTACGAAAAAAACAGCAACAAATATTCCACACGAGAAGGAAAGTAAATATCAGATTTTTCCCTGTTAACTTTGACAGTAAATATATTCCTTTTGAGAACGAGAATTTCCAAAGTAAAATAATAATAATTAATAATAATAATAACTAATAATAATAATAATAATAATAATAATAATAATAATAATCCATCCATCATCGAATCCTACGTTGCCCAATGAGGAGCGTAGGAGCCTGGGGCTAGGCAAGTTGGTCCTGGCATTTGAGTGAAACAATAATAATAATAATAAAAATAATAATGCGTTTGGTGACAGTAAGGATAAAGATAGTGGACAGACGCCTTTTCGCCTTGGCACCAATAAACAGTAGCCCGGTTAGCCTATACAAAAACTCCTCAACCCCTCCCTCCCTATCCCCCAGAGAGAGAGAGAGAGAGAGAGAGAGAGAGAGAGAGAGAGAGAGAGAGAGAGAGAAATTCTACGTTCACTACTCTCCACATTTCACATCCCCTTCCCATTTTTCCTTGCTGGTTCTCTCTTCCTTGCACCATCATTGACCCCACTGCATCACTCCCTGCCGCAGTCCGCACCCAAATTGCACAACATCAATCTAGCCTTTCAATAATAGTCTCGGCCCGATCACAATTGCTCTAAAGGTTCATCATGTACTGCTGACTCACTCACTCTCTCCCTCTACACACACACACACACACACACACAAAACGTTCTCTTACAGAATGGATTATACCGCAAACTTATCACTGCCTTCATAGCCCCTTCACTCCGATGACGCTTATTCTTGCAGGTATTTTACTCTCGTAGCCAAGGGGTTAATTAATGCTATAAATAAACCCTTCAGATCTCAGGAATCTTAAATTAACAAAATACGGATTAGGATTAGGATTAAGAGGAGGATCACGCAGTAAAGGGATTAAAGTATAACAAGTCTGCATACCTTCTCATCTTTCACTTTCGCCTCACCGGTCTTGCAATTCATCTCCTCCCTCCCTTCCCCCTCCCTCTCTCTTCCTCCATCCTTACTCCATCCAATTCCCTCCAACCCCCTGAGCTCTTCATCTTCCTCCCTCCAACCTCACTTCCTCTTTCCTTCCATCCCTCCCTCCTCCCTGTATTTCTCCATCCCCCCCTACCACCTGCCTCCCCGCTTCTGCCAGGTACGCCGTAATTAAGACCAGGTAAGCTCCAGTAACATACAGGTTCCGTTCCAGTACCGTATGGGAAGTGCTGAAGGCAAAATAAGCTTCCATCATAACCAAGAATAAACTGCACGAAAACACTATTAGGTATAATTACATCTCTCTCTCTCTCTCTCTCTCTCTCTCTCAACCATTCACCGACAACATCTATCTATATACCTAGGCTGCTTCCCCCAAGGAAAGGGAGGTAGCCGAGACAGGACGACACACTCTCCATTTACTCATCCATTTAAACACATTCATTCACATCTTAGCCCCAAAGGGGAGAACGGACAGATCCTCACCGCACCACACCGCACAAGGGTCAACTGCGCAATGCAATCAGTGACATCCGCAGCAGGGCCCGACAGCAGAGCTGGTTTACCCCTGCCACATCATAACATACCCATCCCCTTACCCGCACCTGACCTGACTAGCTGATCAGACCAAATGCGGGAGAATATCCCCTCAGGGCTGCGTCATCACTTATTTATTCACAATTTCTCTCCATTTATTTCTGTCACGCACAGCCACTCTTCCTTGCTCGACAGACATCCCTCTCGCATCCAGCGCTCTCTTCACACTATCCATCCATCCTATTCGTGGTCTTCCTCTCAGCCTTACACCTCTCGCATCAGATCTAGTTATCTTTTTCACCAATCGCTCATTACAACATACAAGCATAATTACACTCTAAAGGCATAATATTACACCAAAAGGTCATGTGTCCTACCTTCCATCATGCTTTCAATATTTTCACCAAGTTTGCATTCCCGTACCTCACCTGTGCATATCAAACCACGTGTGCTCTAGATTTCGTCAAAGCAAGATTAGTTTACTGAACCCTTACATTACCATTACGTTTTCTATATTCCTGCTAACTCCAGACGATTATATTCAATTAAGAGGGTGACTTTTCGAAATGGAGGGGGTTTGATACAGCCTTACCAACCCCCTCCCCTTCCTCCACAATTAGCAATAAAATAAAAATAAAATAAAGTGCTTGAGCTGGTGTCAACATATTAAAATAAACTGGTGTGGCTGGTGACAATAAAATAAACTAAGTGGTGCATCTGGTGTCACGTGCAGGGCTGGGGTCAACTATAAATTGAATTGGAACTGAATAAAAAAAACTGAATTGGAACTGAAATGGAACTGAGAAAAATATATGAATAAAATCAACTGAACTGAATTGGAATTGATATATAAGAACTGATATGAACTGATGACTGAATTGAAAAAATAATATTCATTCTTGCTCTGCTGACATACAAAGAATTTAAACATTTGAACTTTTAGTTGGTAAAGAATGTAATTGGTTTGTGTGGGTGAGCATTTCTGATAATAAATAAAGATGTTAATTTAAAACCTCTTTTTTATTTCTTTACGTTAGATTAATGGTACTGGGTAGATTAAAACTGTTTTTTATCTGAAAACATTTCAACTGAATAAAATATCGACCATAATGAATTGAACTGAATTGGAATTGAAGATTTCGTTTCTTACTGAACTGGAATTAATTCAGATTTTATTCTGAACTGGAAATGAACTGACAAAAATGAACTGACCCCAGCCCTGGTCACGTGGTCTTTGGAACTCCCCGGGAACCAATGGAATCCTAATAAGTGGTGACGTATACCCCCCTCGCAGTGTATACGTCATAAGCTGGCCATGAACATACTTTTAAAATAAGAAACACCACAAGGCAGAAGTATACCCACATATATCTTCCCTCCTCCTTCTCCTACTACTGCCACTACTACCACCACCACCCCTACTACTACTACTACTATTACTACTTCTACCACTCCTCCTCCTACTACTACTACTACCACCACTGCTACTATATTATTTTCCTTCTCGAAATAACGTTTTTTCCACATAACAAATTACGTGTTTTTATACATCTCTCATTCAGAATCCATTTTTTTTTTCCCCCAGGATGTCACTACACAAATTCGACATAGCTCTTTTCTCATAATTGTCATTTGATCCGACTTTACGCATTCAAAATCAACAAGGCCCACACTGCCTTCACACACCGTCACCGCTGCAACTACGGCAACGTGCAGAAACATACCGACAGGCGACAACTGATTTCCGCAAGACATCTCATCAGTGCAATAATTATCGTTGAAGCTCGGGCACTTGCTGATAAAACTGACATCAATTTCGACATTAATAATACAATCCAAAATCCGGACCTTGGCGGAGTACTAGCAGTGGTAATACTTGCATCCCTAGGCTCATCTGAACGTGAACCCAGTGCACTACAGTCTGAAGCTGCCCTCCTCATGCACTCCACCATCCTCCTCTCGGGGAATAGTGGGGAGAGGTGAGTGACGTTTATATAACACGGGAGAAAAGCAATTCAGTAATATCAGTGCCACCACATGAAGGCGTATTAATTGAGAATTAAAACAGAAAGTACATGTCTAACCTCACATTCTGACGGGGCTGATGTGCGCCTCACGTGGCGGAAGGAGATAAACATAACAAAGAGTCGGGAGGCAACGCACTTGTGACGTCAATCCCTCAAGCCTCCCACCACAACAATCCCAAAATATCCACTAATACACCAACACGCACAATATCATACACCTCAATTCACCAACACGTATGCTTCGATTATACTATATCCTTCGTGTAAACTCTCAGCTGCATCTCTAGGAGCCTTTGTTTATATCAGGAAAGGCGGTATCGTACGCCAGGCAGTGCGGTGCGCGGTAAACAGGCTGCAAAAACACGTGCCGTAACAGTATCGCTACTATGAATTAATCTGAAAAACTGCATCGCCAACCCTCGTATACAAGTATCTACGCTTCCCCCCCCCCCCTAACCTCTTCAAATCAAGGATGTGTCTGCTTTATTCTTACTATTGTCAGATTATTATTATCATTATTATTTTTTTTAGAGCAACGTATTCATCAACCCCTCACCTCGAAGATGAAATAAATCGACTAGCGTTGGCAAGACTAAGAAAGAACACGTCCTTGTCGGGAAGAAATTAATCCGGTGTTAGGGTCATATCCAGAAGGGATAGTGCAGTGCGTCAGATCCCGGATGTGTGTGTGGTGAGGCAAACCTTGGGAAGCCCCGTAACCCACGGGGGGACGCCTGTCGGTACTTCCCGGTATCAACACAGACTCGACCCTTCATCAGCCCTCTCCATATACATCCATATACAGTACACACCCCGACGCCACCCTACCAACAACTGCCCTACCACCCATTTTAGTCTTCATAAGAATACGTCAAATGCTTTCCTAAATTAATGCTATCCTACACAACAATCAAAAAGTTCCCATATACACCGAGCGAAATTAGTGAAACTATTAACATTAACCACAATCTTACATACTGTATATACTCCTGATCTAAACTGTGATGCCTGAATATTTAATACACGGACTCCAGCCTTTGTCCTGATGTCTGAGAGTGGGTGACGGGCGATGACGACACTGGGGGAGGAGGGAGGGGATTAAGTACACGGGAGGAGAGGGTGGAGGTAAAATCACGCAGACAACCGCTGTCTCAAGGCCACACCTCCCCCTCCCCTTCCCCTCCTCGCTCCTCCCGTTTCCCTCTCTCTACCTGCCTCCCAAACTACCTCACCTGTCTTTAAACTCCTACCTCCTCGCCACCACCCACTCCACCATCGACAACCGTGGTGGACTGTTTAATACACTATATCCGGCTCGCAAGTGGAATGACCCCAGGTTCAATTTCCGGGCTGATCAGAATATAAGACAAATTTGGTATGCCCTCTGTCCCTGTTCACCCAGCAGCACACTTGGGGACCTGGATGTAACAACGGCTACTGCAGGCCGTACACTAGAGGAAGACTGAGGCAGCAAATATTAACCTGTGTTTTAGTGCCTCTCCTGCAGCTGATAGGCCTTGATCAAAGCCTTCTTTCCCTCCAATCACGCCACCTTTTCTCCACGTTCATCGCAGTCCCTCGAGCTGCCACAAGAACCAAAGCAGTTCTTTCTTCAACATAACTGTAAACACACGGAACAAACTGCTTTACAATGTCGCTGTCTGTGGCAAAGTACTTACGTTAAAAAATCGCTTATATAAACATTTGCCTTCTTCCCTTGCTAAACATGCTAACCACAGAATCTTACACCTCACACTTACTGCATAAAGTTTCCTGCAGTACTGAAGACTCAACCACAGACAAATATCGTTATGTGTGCATGATACAGACGCTGTGACTTTCCTTGGTGGTTAAAACGGTGTGAAAAATATGTATTCCTTTCATCCTTTCCTTTCCCATGAAAAGAAAAATTAACACTGCAAGACAATCCTTCTCACTTTTTCCTACCAGTTTCGGTTGGAGGGTTTAGTGGGTGGGTTAATGGGTGTGTCTTGCTGCTTGCTGTTCCCTCGTCTTACAATCACCTATCCTATAACAATCACCACCTATCCTATAACAAACACCTCAAAGGGATCACTAAGTTTGTTGCTGTTTTCTTTCCTTTGCACTCCTGTATTCCATTGTACTAACGGCCTCCTCTCCAACCCTCTCAACCAGTTTTTGCTTCCTTCCTTCCCTCTCTCCAGTTCTCTCCTCCCAACCCCTTCAATCCCCCCCCCCACCTACTCTCTCCAGTATTTCCTCACTGCCCTTCTCCCCCCCTCCCTCTCTCTCCAACACCTACTTTTCTCTTCAATGCCTCTTTTCTCCATCCTCTCTCGAGTACCCCTCTCTTCCTCCTCCAACAGTACCTCCTTCTCCCTCCTTCTCTCCTGTGTCCCTCCTTCTACCCAGTATCTCCCTCTCCTCTCCAATATCCCTTTCTCCCCATTATCTCCCTCCCCTCTCCAATACCCTCCTCCTCCCCTCCCTCTCTCCAGCGCCTCTCATTCTCCCCATTAGCTCCCTCCCTCTCCAGTACCCCTCCTGCTCCCCAATACCCCCCTCCCTCTCCAATACCCCTCCTTCTCCCCAATACCTCCCTCCTCCCTTCTCTCCACCCCTGACTCTGCAACCTCCAGTAACAATGCAGGAGTTACCAAAGCAGTGGGTGGGTGGGCGATTGTGTGAGTGCTGTGTTAGTGAGTGGCATGGGGTAACAGGGCAATTGCATAACACTGCCATCAATGAACACAAAGACCACTCGTTAAACCGTAAACATTGCAACATACAAGATAATGAAAGAGAAATACAACTTCTACTATTACTACTACTACTACTACTACTACCTCTACTTCTACCATGGATGGTGGTGGTGGTAGTGGCTATAACAACAACAACAACAACAATAATAATAATAATAATAATGATAAAATCTCATAATTCCCTCCACACAAATATCAACTAAGCTGAACGCCTCGATATCCAAACATCAGCAAAGGAAACCAGATAACTTAACCATCTCACGCAACCTACCTGGGTGGATGTGGTGGTGGTGGTTATGGCTGTGGTGATATTATTATTATTATCATTATTACTACTACTACTACTACTACTACTACACGGCAATAGCCAATTATGGTGATGATGACGACGGCAATGATGATAATATAAGCAAATTTTATCTCACCATATGCAAACTTCACCTCTCCCGCAGCCTTAGTTCACTCATTTCAACCTGGGTGGAGATTTTTGTCCCTTTGCTGCTTATTTCCCGCTCTACATCCTTCTCACAGCACTTCTTCGTGACTAGCGCCATATTCTAGCACAAATTAAGCTCAGCATTCAGGAAGATGCCAATTTACGCCAAGTTTAAGTGAACAGAGTCTTGTTTCCTCAGGCTTAATAATGATACCGTATACACAAACGATCTTAAGCAACTCTTACGATAAATATTGCCCCACATTTGTCAAGTACAGTACTGTTACCATTATTTTAGTTTTTGTCATTATTTCGCATTACTTATTTTTTTGTCATATTTTCCAGCATTATATTTGGTTTTGTCATTTTCTCTTTTTTTTTTTTTTTTCATTATTTTTTGCTCTGACATTTTTCCCATTATTTTTTTTTGCTTCGAAAATTTTCGCATTATTTTTTTTCCTTGGTATTTTTTTTTTCATTATTTTTTGTTTTGCCATATTTTTGTTTTATGTTTCGGAAATGCTTGGTACCTTTAATGACTCCAGACAAACGCATACACAAACAATCTTATACGAAAGTTGAGCTAAAGTTTTACACACACACACACACACATACACACAACACAATACACACACACATACACACAACACAATACACACACACATACACACAACACAATACACACACAACACAATAGACACAACACAACAAAACACACACACACACACACACACACACACACACACACAGACCTACCCCGACCGCAAGCACCTTTCTACCAGCAGTTTCCTGTGACGTACCTGCAATACAATGGAGAGAAAAAACACCGATTAGAGATAAGGCTTTGCGATAAACTGAAAGATATGAATTATGTTTTTTTGTATGGGTGTAAGTTATGTAGATACTGGTCTGTAAGGTAGGTAATGTGTGTGTGTGTGTGTGTGTGTGTGTGTGTGTGTGTGTGTGTGTGTGTGTGTAAATTACCATCAGATACATGTAATGATCCTGATAACAATGGCATATCCAGCACACTTTAATGTTCTGAGTGACTGTCTGCTTTGGATCACTGGCCAGGCGGCTGCTGGTCCTCTCACCCTCGTATTTCCTTGTTTCTGGATTATAATTTACCACATCATAAACTAAGAAAAAAAAAGTCTGGAAGATGATGATGATGATGATGAATGATGGTGGTGGTGGTGACGATGGTGACGGTGCTGGTGGTGGTGATTATGATGATGACGATGTTGATGATGATGATGATGATGATGACAGGATTCGCTCTCCCACTGCTATTACTCGTAAATATATAACTGAGGAGACTAAGTAGTCGGACTCTACCATTAATACAATACGGTATATATAATCCTTTAATACAAGTGTCTCTCCCTATATATAATCCTTTAATACAAGTGTCTCTCCCTATATATATATAATCCTTTAATACAAGTGTCTCTCCCTTACTCAAAAAAAGAATGGAAGCAAGAACGAAGTAAAATCGCAATACACAAAAAAGCTCATATTCTCGGTTAACGGAGCTCCGTAACACCTCTTCCTTAGCGATTTATTTTTGGATATGGCTACTTAATATCAATTTGTATGTTATTTATGACTAAGTATGGTGGCATATGAATGATATAAATGACGCACAAGAGGATATAGGGAATAAGTAAAATAAATCGCTCAGGAAGAGGCGTTAGGGAGCTTCCTTAACCGATGAGAATGCTGGCGAAAAAGTGAAAGTTGCCTCAGTGTGTTGGACAGAGTGAATGTTAAGTTTTTTTTTTTTATATATATAACGCAAAATGATGATACCGATAATTTAAAAGAATGACTCAATTTCTGACTTAATAATGCAGTTTAATACGAGCAGGAAACTGTGAAAATAATTATACAAATTTAAATCAGCAAACTATTGACAGATTAATAAAACATCCAGTACTGAGCAGGTTTCTAAGGCCATGAGTAAGAAAACTGGTATTCACACACACACACACACACACACACACAGGCGACTTATAACAGAATTAGTGAAA
This sequence comes from Coenobita brevimanus, assembly GCF_032717465.1. Taxonomy (NCBI): domain Eukaryota; kingdom Metazoa; phylum Arthropoda; class Malacostraca; order Decapoda; family Coenobitidae; genus Coenobita; species Coenobita brevimanus. The sequence goes on along the minus strand of NC_137035.1, from coordinate 18,788,123 downwards.
AAAAAAATTGCGCCGAAAGATCAAAGCACCGAATCTTGCAACGTGTGTGTGTGTGTGTGTGTGTGTGTGTGTGTGTGTGTGTGTGTGTGTGTGTGTGCCGAAATGGAGTGGTGAAGGCGAAACCGTTCCCATCACAGCGCAATGAGAGGCAAACATAGTCCTTAGTGTATCCTCAAGGTCAAAGAGAGAGAGAGAGAGAGAGAGAGAGAGAGAGAGAGAGAGAGAGAGAGAGAGAAATATACGGGCAGGAACGTACAGCTGAAGGGTACCGTATATGAGGAGGTAGACGTGTTTGGAACCTGGGTATATATGGGTAGGGTGACTGGACAAACACAGAGGCCTTTGTCTGCCATTCAGGGCTGGGTGACTGGGATGGGGAGGGGAAGTGATGGAAGTTAGGAAGGATGCTGGGTTAGGAAGGATGTGGAGTTAGGAAGGATGTGGGATTAGGAAGGATGTGGGGTTAAGAGGGATGCTGGGTTAGAAAGGATGTGGGGTTAGGAAGGATGTGGAGTTAGGAATGATGTGGGGTTAGGAAGGATGTGGAGTTAGGAATGATGTAGGGTTAGGAAGGATGTGGAGTTAGGAAGGATGTGGAGTTAGGAATGATGTGGGGTTAGGAAGGTGGAGTTTGTGAGGTTAGAAAGAATACAAAAATGGGTAAGATATAAGAAGAAGAATGATGTGGGGTTAGGAAGGATGTGGGGCTAGGAAGGACGTAAGGTTAGAAAGGATGTAGTTAAGGACGCAGGGTCAGGAAGAATGAAGGGAAAGAGAGGATGAGGGAAATCAGGGGAAAAAAAAGATAGTGATGACGGGAAAAAAAAAGAAAAGAAAAGAAAATTGGAAAGGACGGGGAACAGGGGGCGACTATGACGAAAGGGGTGAAGGGAGGCAGAGAGTAAGGAAGATTTGTTAAATGGGAAAAGAAAATGAAGGAGGGTAGGAAGGATGAAGGGAAGTGTGGACGAAGAGTGTATGAAAGTAAAACGGTGGAGGGGATGAAGGATGTGGTGGTGCGTTGAGAAACACGAGACAGGATGTGAGGCATGGGAGAGTGCACAGGGGTGGGAAAGGATGTGATGTGGTCAGGAAGGATGAAAGGACACACACACACACACAAAAAAAAAAGTACCGCCGCCAACAACAACAAATAATAATAATAATAATAATAATAATAATAATAATAATAATAATATAATAATAATAATAATAATAATAGTAAGAGCAGTGGGGAGTGAAAAATGGATATTACTGAAGCACAAAAAAAAATGAGTGAAGAAGGGATACATGAAAGAAAAATAACAGGGACGAAGATCACTGAAGAAAGAAGACAATGGGAAAAAATAATAAAAAAGGAATGGAGTGGAGAAGAGAAGAAAACGAAAAAAAAAAAATATAAGAAAAACTCAAAGGAAGAGGTGGAAGAGAAGATATCAAAGGCTAATAAGTGGGTCAGGGGAGATAAAAGATTGAGATAGGGATAAATTAATGAAGGAAATAATTGTGTGTGTGTGTGTGTGTGTGTGAGAGAGAGAGAGAGAGAGAGAGAGAGAGAGTTACTGGGGGGAAATTTTCAGGCATATAGGATCACAAGCACATAATCACGGGCAGAACAAACACAATCACACGAATCCAAACACAAACAAACACTCAACACACACAATGGCGAGAAAACAAGCAGAGAAAATCACAAGAGCGTGAAAAGGGCGGAAAGTGAAGCTGGATTACGTGAGAGAGAGAGAGAGAGAGAGAGAGAGAGAGAGAGAGAGAGAGAGAGAGAGATGGGGGGGGAGAGCAGACCAGCAACAAAAGCAGAGGCCAAAGCAGACACAAGCAGTCAGGCAGAGCAGGAGGGAAAGGATGTCTGCTTGGGCTGTGGGACCAAGCACGCCCAAACACACACACAGAATCTCACAAACACACCAAACATAAAAACAAAAGCACAAACACAAAAGCACAAACATTACCAAAAACAGCAAACAAAAACAGATACACATAATAACAAACCCAGACACAAAGCATAAACACAGGAGTAAGGCAGCCTACGTTAAAACACACACACACACACACACACACACACACACACACAAGATGCACAAAAGCACTCAAAAAAAAAAAAAAAAGGAAAACATAGAGAACCACTTTTGTATTGAAAAAAGGAAGAAACAAAGGCCTAAAACTAATAAACCTATCCCTTCCATATTTAATTGCACACAAACACACACACACACACACACAAACACACACACACACACACACACACACACACACACCGTAAAACAGGCATGGAAGACCAACGGATAAAAACAACTCCCGGGTCTCTCTCACACACACACACACGAAATGATGACGAATGCAAAATGATAAAAAGCGGTCAATAAGAGAGAAAGTCTGCATATCAACACATGCACAAGACGAATACGAAGGTGAATGACCCAAGCAAACACGAAAAAATAAATAAATAAATAAATAAATAAGGATGGATGGATGGAAAGAAGGAAGGAAGGAAGAAAATGAAAGGGAGAAAGAATGGGAGGGAGGAAGATAATGAATGGAAGAAAGAACGGATGGAAGGAAGAATAAATATGAAAGATATGAAAACGCAAAACAAATGAACCAAACAGACAAACAATAGCAGACAAGGACCAAGCAAACAAAATCAACACAAGAATATGAAGAGCAACGAAGAGAAAAACAATAACTTAGAAGACGAAGAAACAGGAAAAAGGAAAGAATTATTTAAAGACGTGGAAAGTCAATCGTTAAAATGGGGATATGAAGAGAAAAGCAACGCCAACAGGAAGAGAATTAACAGTGTATTACATAAAGAAACAGAAGCAAAGAATAAGCGTAAACGTAGGCAAAGAATGAAAAAAAAAAGTGACTGAAGAAAACAGGTGAAAAAATGAATACTGTGAAGAATGAAGGAAAGAGCAAAGAAGCAAATAGTAAGGAGCACTGGGGAGAGAGAAGGGCATGAGGCCGGAAAGCAGTCAAGCAGGAAGGTAGGAAAGTGAGAGGTACTGCCAGCAGGAAGACAACATGGAGGAGGAGGATAGTGATATGAAGATGATGATGATAACGACGATGAAATGATGATGACATGATGATGATGATGATGATGATGATGATGAGGAGGAGGAGGAGGCGGATGGTGATCATGACGACGACGATGAGATGTAATGACAATAATGATGATGATGATGATGATGATGTGCAGGAGAAGAAAGAAGAAGAAGAAGAAGAAGAAGAAAAAGAAGAAGATGATGATGATGATGATGCGCCTTGCCACGGTATTCATCGTCGTAACTTGCACCGTTGGGCCTGTGGCGGGTAAGTCATCCACTATCCTGCAATACAAGGCCACTGCATCACCCAGGTTACCTCCCCTACTTGTTATCCTCAGTGGGTTTCAGACGTTCGTAACCCCTGATCCAATACGATTTATTTTGCTTATTAAACCTAAAATTCCTCTGGCACTCTATTTATACCTTTTCCCTATATCCACACAGTTTGCATCAACATCAGTTATTCAGTTGCAAAAGACAGAATAAATCGGTTGAGAAGAGGTGTTAGGGAGCTACGAGGGCAACTGCTAATACGTGGCCTTAGTAGAGGGATTCAATTGCAAGAAGACAAAATAAATCGGCTGAGAAGAGGTGTTAGGGAGCTACGAAGGCAACTGCTAATACATGGCCTTAGTCGAACGGCGCCCCATGCCCCCGCCACACACACAAGGCCACCGGGATCCGAACCCTGGCGCTATAAAGGCAGCTTCGGCACTAACAACCATAACCACCCAGCCACCGTTGCCGAAAAAAAATAATTGTGATGATAATGAGCAAGAGGAGGGGAAAAAATGAGCAAGCAGGAAAAAAGGGGGAAAAATGAAAGAAAAAAAACAAGAAAGATGGAAGAAAAAAATATGACGAGCTGAGAGAGAGAGAGAGAGAGAGAGAGAGAGAGAGAGAGAGAGAGAGAGAGAGAGAGGAAAACGATGGCAGAATAGGAAGACAGAACAAGGGGAAATAAAAAAGAAGACAAGGCTGAGGGGTAGACAGCTGGAGGGAGAGAAAAGGAATGAAGGAATGAAAAGAAAGGAGAGAAAGGGGGAAGAAAGATGGAAGGAAGAAAGGGACAGGAAAGACCAAAGACGAAGGCTAAAAAGAGGCGGGGAAATATGGAAAGAAAATGGCTGAAGGAAGGAAGGACGGAAAGAAGGAGAGGAGAGAGACTGATTTATGAAGGAAGGACAGAAGGAGAGGAGAGATAGATGGATGGATAGCTGAATATAAATGAATGAATGAATGAATGAAGGAAGGAAGGAAGGAAAGAAGAGATGAAGGAAGGAAGGAAGGAAGGAAGGAAAGAAGAGATGAAGGAAGGAAGGAAGGAAAGAAGAGATGAAGGAAGGAAGGAAGGAAGGAAAGAACAGAGAGATGAATGAATGAATGAATCAAAGAAGGAAGGAAGGAAGGAAAGAATGAAGGGAGAGATATTATGAGGGAAGGGGAGGAGAGAAAAGACGGGCTAAAGAATGACAATGGGAAGACGAAGGAGGAAAAGTTTACTATGGATGTGTTTTTGGATCTGACAAAGGCGTTAGACACTGTAAATCATCAAATACTAAAAAATAAAAATAAATAAATAAATAAAGCTCAATAACTGTGGGATAAAAGATACAGCAAATAAATGGTTCCCGTCATATTTAGGAAACAGTAAACAGTTTGTTGAATATAGCCATTGTCAGTCCCGGTGTAGGCCTGTAGTGTAGAGTATGGAGTTCCTCAGGGATCGGTTTTAGGACCTCTTTTATTCCTGTTTTGCATTAATGATATCATAAATGGTAGCCAGCCCGTGAAATGTGTGTTGTTCACTGATGACAGCACCTTCAACACTAGCCACCATCATCTCACTGAACAAACAACTAGAATTAATAACAACCTGGAATGTATAAAACAATTTGATATCTTCTAATAAACTTACAATCAATAGAGATAAATCCAACTATATTGTATTTAAGAGGGAAAAAACAATTACTCTCCAACCATGTATCCGAACTGGTGACCGGGAGCTTGAGCGGGTGAGCAGTACAAAGTTCTTGGGGGTTCAAACTGAGAAGAGTTTGTGATGGCAGCTCCATACTCGTTACCTCCCATCTAAAACCAGTAAGCAGTGTGGAGTGTTACATCTTATTCGAGATAACCTGACAACCCAGACATTGAAGCTTCTTTATTATTCGTTAATATTCCCATTAATATTTTCCTGCAATACTGTGTGGGGAGGCACTGGGAAGCTGGTACTAAATCGTTTATCCATCGTGCAGAAGAGTCATAAGAATAATTGATAACCTTCCAAGATATCAGCACGCTGCTCCCTCCTTTAAAAAGCGCGGTGTCTTAAGACTGGGTGATATAAACTTATACTGTTCAACCTTGTTTGTGTGTAAATCTTTAAACACCAATCATAATGACTACTTCCAATTTAACATCAATAATAAGTATCGTCTACGAGATAGCAGCTTACTAAAAACTCCTTTTATGACCACAAAACAGTCTCAGTCTCAGATTATGTATCGTGGAGTGAGGATCTGGAATAATAGTCCGAGTAATATTCGGGAAAAGAACAATGCATCTGGATTCAAATATGCACATAAATCTCCTCTTTTGTCTCAACACTAAACAGTCTCCTGTGGGTGCGATCGGGGGCGGGAGCCATGTCGTGGAATTTGGCGAAAATATCTGATAAAGAGTTCACCTTGTGGTGTTTGCTGAATGATGGGGCTCCCATAATGTTTCAAGATTTTCAATAAAACATTGAGTAAGAGCTCGGCACGGCCTGTGTTCCGTTTTGCCTGTTTCAATGGACTTTATTGGATATTGCTATAATTATAAATAAACGATACTAGACTATCTCTTCTATCATGCTTAAATTGTAACTTTTCTTCTACATTATTATTATCATTATTATTATTATAATTACAGTATTACTGTATTACGGTAATCTGTCAAATCTGTTCATTTCTTCTAACTTTATTAATACGTTTAAATAACCTTCTTTTAAAGTCTGTCATATAATCAGACACACTGCTCATTGTTTTTGAGAATATGGCTGTTAATTTAACCATTAATTATTTGACAGGTATAAATATATAATTACTGTTCCCTCATGTTATTCTCAAATTATTATTATTATTATTATTATTATTATTATTATCATTATAATTATTATCATCATCATTATTACCGTATTGCAAATGCAATTTATCCTTTTATTATTATTAAATTACTATATCTGTCGTACTACTTCTACCACTGATGTTAATTTATTGGTTGATACTGTTGTATATTAACTAACATTTAGCCACTGAAAATAATGATGAATCCAAATGTGCAAACTGACCAGGTGCCTTTAAGGATAGTATCCACTCTCAAAAGGCTCAGTCTGTCAAACACTACATTTCTGTATGCATATTATATTGTAAATATGTTTTTGGCTAAATAAACATGTTGACTTGAAAAGGAGTGGTGACAGAAGAGATGGAAAGAAATACGATGAAAAAGAGAGAGAGAGAGAGAGAGAGAGAGAGAGAGAGAGAGGAAAACGGGAAGGAAGAAAGAAGGAAGACAAGTCTGGTAAGGGAGGGAGAGAAGGGGAGGAAAGGAATGAAGGAAGGAGAAAACAAGAGAGGGAGAGATATAGTCAGAAAACACAGAAGATGACTAGTAAGACAGAAGGAGAGGAGACAAGGAGGAAAGAAGGAAGGACTAAGAAGGAAAGGGAAGAGAGAGAGAGAGAGAGAGAGAGAGAGAGAGAGAGAGAGAGAGAGAGAGAGAGAGAAATGAGGGAGGAGCAAAAGGTATGGAAGGTAGGCAAATCCGCAAAGAACAAATGAAAGGAGGAAGGAATCAAGGAAGGAATGAATAAAAATGACAAAGATTAAAAAGGAGAAAGAAGGAAGAAAGAAAGAAGAGGAGGCGAAATGAGAGGAAACGGAAGAAAAAAAAAAAGACGGAAGGGGAGAAGAAAGGAAAGGAATAAGGAAGAGATGAAAAAGGAGAGAAGACAGAATGATAGACAAAAGAAAATGGAAGAGAATGAACTAAGGAAAAAAGAGGCGTAGGAGAAAGAAAATATAGACACACTACTAGGCAACACCCATTCTCATCGTGCATACCAACGAGGAGGAGGAGGAGGAAGAGAAGCAAAAGGAGGAGGAGGAGGAGGAGGGAAAATAAAGTAAATGATGAATTAGAAGGAAGAGATGAAGGGATAGGAAGGAAGGGGAGAAGGAATTTGAAGAGTAGGGGGAGAAAGAGGATGGAAGGATAGGACGGGAAAGAGGAAAAGACGGAAATGATGAATGAGAAAGAAAGGAAGATCAGAAGGAACATTAAAACAAGGAAGGATGAGTATGGTTACGGAAGAAGGATGAAAGACAGGAAGGAGAAAAGAAGAATGACAAGAGGAGGGGGAAGGGAAGTAGAAGAGAGGAGGGAGAGGAAGAGGGATGGAGGATGGAAGACTATGAGATAAATACTAGGAAAGGAATAGGAAGAAGGAAAATGCTAGAAGGAAAACAATGACAGAAAAGGAGGGAGGGAGGGAGGGAAAGAGAGAGGGAGGAAGGGAGAAAGATTAAGTAGACAAACACCCTTCCTTCTACTGCATACCGACAAATAGGGAGGGAAAGGTGGAAGGGGGAAAGAGAAAGGAGGAAGAAAAACGGAGAGGAGTGACGGAAAGGGGTAGGAGAAAGAGGAAGAAAAGGGAGCAGGGAGGGGAAAGAGGATGAAGGGAAGAGGGGGCGGAAGAAGGGAGGGAAACGAGAAATGGGACAGGGGTGAAAAGTAGGAAGGAAGGAAAGGAAGAATGGAGGAGGGAAGGAGAAAGGGAAAAGGAGTGCCAGGAAAAGGTAAAGGTAACAGAAATGAAAGAAGTACAAAGAGAAGGAAGGAAAAGAGAAAAAAGAAAAGAGTAAAGAGAAAGAATAAGGAAACGGAGAGAATGGAAGATGAGGAAATGTTATGGGAAATGCGAAAAATACATTATATATACCGTATTAAGTACGAGTATGAGAGAGAGAGAGGGGGGGAGGGGGGGATGCAGACACCTATCTCTTCGTCTTGTACATGCCTACTGGACACACTGAGGGGGAGACAAGAGAGAAGAAAGGAGAGGCGAGAAGACAAGGAGGCAGAAGGAAGAGACAAGACCAAGACAAGAAGAAAAACGAAGAAAAGAATGACACACACACACACACACACAAACTCACACACATGGAACAAAAGGGAGACGGATGGGAACGAAAATATGAAACAAAAGGGCGAAAAATCGAAAAAAAACTGAGATATGGAAAGGGGAAAAAAGGCTTACGTAAAAAAAAGAAAGACTAAACATGACAGAAAAGAACAGGGAAGAGGAGAAAGGAAAACGACAGGAATAAAATAAGACGAAATAAAAAGGCCAAGATGTGGAAGAAGACGGAGAAGGGATAAAGAAAAAATGCATAACGTGAAAAAATAAATAAATAAATAAATAAAACTTACCATAGTACATGATGGAAGAAAAGCGTCAAGGAAAGGAATAGGAAAATAAGAGGAAGAAAAGTGGAAGAAATAGTTACACGGATAAGGAAAAATGTATACCTAACTTGGAGGGAAGAATAGTTGACTTCAAATAACACTTTAGTGAGGTGAGGAGTTGAAGAGTAAACATCATAAATAAAAACAGAAGATAACTGAGGAGGATGAATACAGGATAAGAGGAAGAAAGAGGAATACTGAAGGGGGGAGGAGAAGAAAGAGGAATACTGAAGAGGAAATGAAAGGAATAAACGAGAGATGAGACGAGAGGAAACGCGAGGGTGGGAGAGGAGAGAAGTGCAGAACAGAGAAAATAAAAGCGAAAAAAGCAAAGAAAATCTGAGGCGGGGAAAGGGAGGGAGGGATGACAGGAATAATAAAGAAAAAAGCCTGTGAAGAAACAAGAGGCAGAACGAAAAAACAAAGAGAGAGAGGCTCAAGAAAAGTACGATAAGACTCTGGAGTGACAACAACAGCAAGAGAGAAGAATGGAAAAGCCGATGAGAGAGAGAGAGAGAGAGAGAGGCATCGAACTGCAGACAACTTGGCACCACACCACACTATACCAACAACAGTACCGCCAAGAACGTAAACTTCACCCTATCTATCGCCAAGAACATAAAACTTCACCCTATCTATCTATCTCAACATCACTTACAAACACAAACACAACAGTACCGCCAAGAGCATCTACTTACCCTATCTATGTATCTATCTATCTATCTATCTATCACAATCATCTGTAAACACACATACAATCCTATAAACATTTCTATAACTCCCATATTACATCTGCTTCTTGACACAACAACAATATTAACCCCCCATATTCTCGTTGGGTAAGGAAACTCCCTAATACCTCTTCCTAAGTGATTTATTTTGCTTATTAAACTGTATTGTCCTCGTCTGTGTTATACAAATTCTTCTAATATCGCCTAACTTCACATACACAACGTGCAAAGGGATATTAACCAGCCATACCGTATCTAAAAATAAATCGCTCAGGAAGAGGTGTTCGGGAGCTTCCTTAACCGATGAGAATACAAGCCAACATCTATTTCGCTCCTGTAAACACAAATAAACACTTCATAAACATACTAACAATTATCTATCCAAAATGTTTATCTACTCTTCACACACATAGCCTACAGACAGGGTTATAAATAAATCTCTATCTACCCACATGCTGTATCCTCTGTTGTATTTTCTTGTAAAACACACACACACACACACACACACACACACACTAAAGTCAAGCCCATTTTCAATCTCTAGGAACAAAAGATATACAGCATTATAACACATTGGTGGGTAGGACGGTAAGATGGCAAGCAGGTAAGAAAAGCGCGCGCGCGCGTGTGTGTGTGTGTGTGTGTGTGTGTGTGTGTGTGTGTGTGTGTGTGAGCAGGTGAGGGAGGGACAAGCATCACTGACTTCACCTCACCTGAGTTACGAAACACGCAAGAAAATGAAAGAAAAGTGAATGGATGAAGAGGATGAGGTGAAAGGGAGGAGGGAAGGGGGTCAGGTGAACAAGGGAGGAAGGAAGGGACTAACAAGGGAAAGGGATAGTGTCAATAACGTGAGAAAAAAGGAGTGAAAGTGAATTTGAGAGAGAGAGAGAGAGAGAGAGAGAGAGAGAGAGAGAGAGAGAGAGAGAGAGAGAGAGAGAGAGAGAGAGACGTTGTTTAAAAGTATCAATCACATAAATGTAATTTTTAAAAGGCCAGAATTATGACAAGGTATCCACTGTTTGTTTCACACACACACACACACACACACACACACACACACACACACACACACACACACAAACTACACCGCATATCAACTCTACAACAATCACAACTCTCTCTCTCTCTCTCTCCCCGCCAGACGGACACAATAGGGAGACAGGTAGCATGAAAACAAAGGGAATTATGTATAAGTTTCGAAAGACGGTGGCTGAACTGAGGGTGGTGGTGGTGGTGACCTGACCTCTATACGGGGGTCAAACGTGGGAGAAAACAAGAAAAAATGAACGAAGGGGTAAAGAAAGTGGGGAAAAAAAAAAGAGACAAGAAAGCAGGGAGAGACGTGAAGATAAATCAGAGGGAAGAATAAAAAAATAGGAACTTGAGACAGGTAAGGAGGAAACAGACGAAAATGGAGATGTGGAAAACGTAGAGAGGTGGAGAGAGAAAATGGAGAGAGGAGAGGAGAGGAAATAGAGAGAGAGAAGGAAAGGAAGGAGAGAAAAAGGAGAAAAGAGAAAGGGGAGGAGGAGAAATGGAGAAAGGAGACATGAAATGGAGAAAGGAGACATGAAATGGAGAAAGGAGACATGAAATGGAGAAAGGAGAGATGAAATGGAGAAAGGAGAGGAGAAATGGAGAAAGGAGAGGAGAGGATATAGGAGTAATGAAAGGAAAGGAAATGGGGAGAAAGGAGAGGAAATGGGGAGAGGAGGAAAAAGACAGAAAGGGGAGAAAAGAGAAAGAAGGAGAGGAAATGGAGAAACGAGAGACAAGTGGAAATGGAGAGAAAAAAAGACAAAAGAAGAGACGAGAAAAAGGGAAACTAAAAAAACAAATATAAAGGAATCAACGTAAAAAAAAAATAGGGGGGGGGGAGGCGAGGGAGATGAAAAAATGGGGACGATGAAAGAAAAACATGGTACGTGGGAAAAAAAAAAAATATATGAGAGAGGAGGCCGAGGGAAATATGGAAATCCAATAACAAAAAGCGAACAAAGGAAAGGGAGGGGGAAAAAAAGAGGTGAAGTTCAAAAATATTTCAGTGAGCCTGGAAACGGGTGAGAGAGAGAGAGAGAGAGAGAGAGAGAGAGAGAGAGAGAGAGAGAGAGAGAGATGCCCCCCCAAAAAAAAAAAAAAAAATACGCCACCCAAACCGATATATGAGAAAAAAAATAAATTAAAATGTTAACTCTCAGTGCAGGGGAAAAAATACCGGTATGTAAAAATGTACGTATATATATATGAAAGAAATTCGAAAAAGTGTAGCGTAGTGTTATTCGAAAAAGTGTGGCGTCGTTTTTCTCTCTTCGTTTCCGTCATTCTTGTACTATATTCTTGTTATTCTCTCTCTCTCTCTGAACGGATGCACGAAACGGCGTACATGTGCGTGACTGCGTGTGCGTGATGGGGCAGATAGCGTGTATGTGTATGCAAGTAGGTATGCATAATAATAAGTCTACTATCACTTCCTCCTTTTTTAACACTGGCTAAATTGCAGTACCGTATATATTTCCACGTGTCTATACACATCCATACACATTCTCATACACCTCAAACATATATATATATATACAAAAAAAAAACATACCTTTCTACGTACCTACCTACATAATATCCATACATAAATACCTACCTAGCTACCTACATACATACACGTACCTATCTACCTACATGCATACATAAATGAATACCTACCTACCTACCTACCTACCATACCTACCTAGCTACCTACATACATACACGTACCTACCTAGCTCCCTACATACTTACATAAATACCCACCTACCTACATACAATGGGGCGGCTTACATATCCAACAGTTTTAACATATCCACTCACATCAATCTCCAAACACCTAAAGCTCACTATACAAACACCATTTACACTTGCTAAATGTAGGCTATATAAACTAGTGGGTTCTTTACACACATTCCATCTCCTCAAACTTCTTACGCACTTCTTAAAGCATCTTACACACTGGCCTAAGAGATTTACCGGACGCAGTTTACTTACATACACACTTCATGGTGATCAGGAAGTAACAGGTTGAAAAAAAAAAAATGAAACTTCAGCATATGGAAAAAATAAAACGAAATGTATCAAGGAAGTCAAATTACTGATGCGTTATACAGTATACATAAATAAATAAAATATCGAACATCCTCAAATACACTCTCCCCTTTCTCCTTAGATGGCGATATTCTTAAGTTAATTCCTGTTACCGCCAGATGATTTCCCTTAACTTAGGTAATGATGTCCAGGTGAGAAGGGGTTAATGAGCAGGTGAGAGGGGGTTAATGACCAGGTGAGAGGAGGATAATGGCCAAGTGAGAAGGGGTTCATGACTAGGTGAGAGGGGGTTAATGGCCAAGTGAGAGGGGGTTAATGACCAGGTGAGAGGGGGTTAATGATCAGGTGAGAGGGGGTTAATGATCAGGTGAGAGGGGGTTAATGATCAGGTGAGAGGGGGTTAATGACCAGGTGAGTGGGGGATTATGACCAGGTGAGAGGGGGATTATGACCAGGTGAGAGGGGGATTATGACCAGGTGAGAGGGGGTTAATGACCAGGAGGGGGGTTGATGACCAGGTGAAACGGGGTTAATGAAGGATATAATTAACACCTCGAGTTAGAAAACGTCAACCCTAATAAAAAATAATAATAATAATAATAATAATAATAATAATAATAATAATAATAATAATTCTGGTGATAGCGAAAATGAAAAAAAAAAAAAGTCACAGAAATGAACCACATACTCAAACGCCAGTATTCTCCTTGGTTGATGAAGCTTCCTAACACCTTTTCCTATGCGATTTATTCTTTTCATTACACCTTACTTTCCTCTTCTAACATAAGTCCTTCCAATATCGCCGTAATCTGCAAATATATATATATATATATATATATATATATATATAATATATATATATATATATGCCAGCCATATCCAAAAATAAATCGCTAAGGAAGAGGTGATAGGAAGCTTCCTTAACCGAAGAAAATACGAGCTAAATCTCAAGCACACACACACACACACACACACACACACACACACACACACACACACACACACACACACACCCTGCGACACGTTGAAAATGACACCAAAAAATCCTGTTTCCACTCCATAAATCCGGCCTGACGCAATACCAGAAGAGACTATACGCAGTGAAAGCGGCGTGCGAACAGCTAAGAGCATCAGCATCAGTAACAGTGACGGTGTGTGTGCGGGATTGTTACCTACTGCACCACCACGCACGCTAGGTAACGCAGAGCAACACCCTTTCAATGTCTGCTTCACCTACGGTATCAGAAAACACGCTTGTTGTTGTTATTATTATTATTATTACTACGGTACTACTACTACCACCACCATCACCACCACAACCACCATTATCACTATTACTACTACTATTACTAAGTTTACTACGGTACCACCACCACCTCCACCAATATCACTGCTGCCACCACCATCACCACTACTGTTTTGCTGATAAGTATGTTAGGGACAACAAGATGTTAAAGGACAGTGTGAGCAAGGTTGTAAGGTTGTTAATTAGGCTACCGCACCACCACGCACACACCTTTACAATTTATTTTAAACGACTATATCCTTTGTACCTTTTCCTGCTGTTTCCTGACCATTTTATTTTACCTCGGGAGAAATAAGGAGGGAGTGTGAGCAAGCGTGTTATCTACTACACCATACACACCACATAACATTGCTCTACCCTCTCTCTACGCTGTACCACCTCTTCATTTACTCTTAGATGCTGGCTACTTGTCCCCTTTCTTTTTTTGCAACTTCCAAGCGTTTCATGTTAAAGCAAACTAAGATGTTCATGGAAAGTGTGAGAAATTTTGTAATATCTCAGATGCAGGGAACCCGGATACAGGAGCGTCTGTAGGTGTTACGCTCTTCTTCTTTCTCCTCCTCCTATTCTTCTTTTTATTTTCCCTACACATTGCCTTACTTATCTAAATCCCTGAATTCAGTGACGCCTTATACAAGTTGTTCTTGGTGGTAGATGGTGGCGACCATCATCCACTCAACTGATGTGCTGCCTACTTCGTCCTTCACCTTTATCATTCTTTTTGTGTAAGCCCTCCTCTCTTCCTGTTTCTCCCATCTTTCCTATCGCTTTATATTACCGTAATCCTCTTTCCTTATCAGGTGGCTTTCCACTGAGTGACAAGCCTAATGGTTTCCTGCAAGCCAGAAAACCATTTACAGTGCTGGATGGAAACCATATAACCAACCCATACGTGTTCCCTACGTGTCAACAAGTGGACTGGTGGAGGGTTAGTGCCCCTCCCCATAAAACACCTACGGTAACTCAAAAAAACAAACGGCCACCCCTTATGGGATTATGGGGTCTGGCTATACAGTATATACAAACCACCGTATGTTTTATTCAGCTCAGAAGAGGTTTTTCGAAGTGGAGACGTCAGGTATAGCCTTCATTAACCCGTTCATCAAGAGAAATATCCATTAACCGGAACATAATCGTCTGGTAGTAGTCTAGTCAAATAATAATAATAATTAGTAGTAGTAGTAGTAGTAGTGTAGTAGCAGCAGCAGTAGCTAGTAGTAGTAGTAAGGAATATTGAAGGCATTAATTCTCTCCACATCCTTGAATCATTTATCTCCTCGTGCTACATAAACTAAGTCTTAACAATACATGCATTCACTACACGTACGGTTAGGCAACGTACTGAATCAACAACTAAGGACAAGGCCAAAGACGGCTGGTACACACACACACACACACACACACACACACACACACACACACACACACACACACACTCCTTATCTACACATTACTCACACCACACACATAAACCCTCCTTATCTATATATTACTCACACACACACACACACATTCACCCTCCTTATCTATACTGTATATTACACACACACACACACACACACACACACACACACACACACACACACACACACACACACACACATTGATGCTCCACACCTTCTATTACCCACCATATAAGCTTGAGCGTAAAATACGTATGCCTTCACAACACGTAGGGTGAAGCAAGGTAAGGAATGATATCGCATAGAACAAACCCAAGGACGCCATTAAAACAAACAAACAAACAATATATAAAACCAACACACTGAGGTAACCTGTTCACAACGATGACCTAAATTCTCGATGGTACCAGATTAACTCGTTCAGGATATTAACAAATCCCCCCGCTACAGAGCGCTTATTTTAACTTGGCCCAAATTTGCGTCCCCCTGCAGCTTATTTCACGTTGCTCAATGGCAGGAAATGAAAATACTGTGGTTTTATATCCTCTCAATGGAACTTCTTCGTGATTAGCATCCAAAATAAGCTTAATTCTGTAAAGCAGCTGCGATGAGTGAGAGGGTCAATAAATAAAGCTTACACACCCACTCACACACACCATACACCCTCTCTCTCTCACACACATACACATCTCTCCCTCTCTCACACACACACACACACACAAACCCACACCACTAATTCAACTATCATAGTTCCCTAACAGCTCTGACTCCCAAAATAAGCCTAACTCTTCAATGCAACAAGGAGGGAAACAAGACCAGTCCATTCTGTTGACTCCCTTCACTCCCCCAACCCCTCCCTTCCCCTCTGATCCCCCCACAGGCCTTTTAGATTCCGTCCCCCCTCCTCCCCCAACCCCTATCAATGTAGGCTACTCTATGCTCCCCAGACCACTCTATTGGTTTCCCCTACCCTCTTCCTCTTTGTTCCCCCCCCACTCTTCCCCTCTCGTACAGGCCCCCCACCTCCCTCAGACTCCCCCATCCCTCTATCAAACTTCCCCACCCTACCCCTCGTCCCCCCTTCCCCCCCGCCATGCTCTTTCAACAGCTGCGTCTGTGTGTTTACTAGGAATACCTGGTGAGTCAGACGGAGGGCAAGCCGGCACGGTATTAGCACGGTACACACACACACACACACACACACACACACACACACACACACACACACACACACACACACACACACACGGGTACAGAAACACGACACACAAAGAAACACACACACACAGATAAACGTAGCATCAACACATAATCATATAAATACAGCTTCAAATACACACACTGGAAGATAAAAATATAAGAACACACACACACACACACACACACACACACACACACACAGGTAGATAATATTTAGCTACCGCAGGAAGAAAACAAACATCACACACACACACACATACCCGCGGTATTTTAAATCAAATGATTTAAATCACATGACTTATATCGATTTCAATCAGTGAAAAAAGCATGATTTAAATCAAAATGGATTTTTCATATACCGTACAGTAAAAAGGAAGACAGAGCATGTGCAGGATGTGTATTGTACAGATGCATTACGTGTGCTTGTCCTGTACTCTTCTTGTACTGATCCTGTACCAAGTCAGGCACCAGTGAACCACTGCCTTTTGTTACAAGGCAAATATTCAAAAGTTAAACACAAGAAAGAAGGCTCTTTTGTTGATAACAATAAATGTGATTGTGTTCAATGTTGACATGAGCTCAACAATTCATTGAATAGACAGTAACATGATTAAATGTAATGATTATGATCCAAATCTGACAAAATATAAAAGACAAGTTGGCAATTTTCATCAGTATGTGCCACATGATGCAGCAGCCTGAGTAGCCTTCCCCATACCAAGGAGTGCTGCCTGTGCTACATTGGCTTACCCTACTCCCACTTCCCATTCACATTATTTTGTAAGTTTCTAAGTTTGTTTATCTGAACACTGATATATAATCATGCCTAATGGACGCACTGCAGCAAGTGGGAGGAAAAAAAGACCCAGTATGGTACACTTTTGACAGAAATCCCAAAATTGATAGCAAAATATTGTTTAACTTAACACTGGCAAAGGTTTAGTACAAGAAAATGTCTTCATAGGGGTGAAAAAAAATCGAATTAAATAATAAAATACCAATTTTAATTAAAAAAAATTTAATCAGCGATTTCTTTCAACCCTGACACACACACACACACACGGGTAATGATAAACCCAGATAAACACATCAAACACACACGCAGGAAGATAAAATATAAAATAAGACATAAGATAAACACAACACCTGAACACACCATGAAAGACACATAGGCCTACCCGGTACACAAACCAGCATACTGACCGCTGCTGATACATTCAGTATACTCCACCACAGGCCAGTATACTCCATCACAGACCAGTATACTCCATCAGACCTGTATACTCCACCACAGACCTGTATACTCCACCACAGACCAGTATACTCCACCACAGACCTGTATACTCCATCACAGACCTGTATACTCCACCACAGACCTGTATACTCCATCAGACCAGTATACTCCACCACAGACCTGTATACTCCACCACAGACCAGTACAGTATACTCCACCACAGACCTGTATACTCCACCACACACCAGTATACTCCACCACACACCAGTATACTCCACCACACACCTGTATACACCATCAGACCTGTATACTCCACCACAGACCTGTATACTCCACCAAAAACATATGAAAATAGACCAAAAAGATAAAGTTACAGACCAACAGACAAACCATCAGATCAAAGGAGGAACAGAAGCCAAAACAGAGGAACACACACACACAGAGAAAAAAACAACAACACGGCCATTAAACAGAGGAAGATAAACCAAGAGATAGGGATACAGAAGACATAATAATAATAATAATAATAATAATAATAATAATAATAATAATAACAATAATATGCAAGAAGTAAATGACAAGATTACACTCACTGGGTTATATGGAAGACAACAGGCATTTTTAGACAGATCAACAGACAGGGTAGATAAGGTATATTTAAAGAATCATATATATTCCTGACTGACGTGGTGTTTGACTGATAGACAGGTTACTTAGGCTGACTGATGGAGGGATGAATGTGTATATATAGCTATTTCACCTACTGCTATGACATGAATGGATTGATGAGTAAGGCTGTATAATGTATGGATCAATGTGCATATGTGTGAGAGGAGAGATGATGTGGAGAAATGAAGGGAAGAAATGCTTAAGGAGAGAGAGAGAGAGAGAGAGAGAGAGAGAGAGAGCATACGTGCGCTACAGTAATCTTTCTCAGAACACCTGTAGCTTCAACTAAACCCTTACTCCCCCCCCCCATCTCTCTCTCCAACCAGAGTTCACCTCTTCCTCATATAAATATCTTCCATTAACCTACATCTCTCTCACGTACACACAAACACGCCCTCTCCCACGCTCTCTCTCTCTTTCCTTATTTTACCCATTAACTTACATTTCTCTCACGTAAAATACATTCTCCCTCTCTCCAGCCTTGTCCCCTCTCCCACCATCCTCCCTCTCTCTAACCTACTCTCACACACCCACACACATCTCAGCCTCCCCCCCCCTCCCCGCCTAACCTCTCGCACCGCTATTTCCTCTCCCCACCCTCAACTCACTCTCTCTCTCTCTCTCTCTCTCTCTCTCTCTTTCTCACACACACACAGAACAGTTAGGTACATTACTCTAAAACAAACTCGAACGGACATACGCGTACGAGTATAGATTTGTTATGTTTCCTTTCAACTTTTCCTCTCTACAGATCAACCCCTCTCCCCTCTTCTACAACCCCCTTTCCAAACTCCACAGCCTTCTTCCTCTCTATTTCCCCTCACTTTGCATTTCAATTCCTCCCTCTTTTACAATCCCCCATTCCATTCCTCCTCCATTCCCCTCACTCTAATTCTTTCCAATACCTCCTTCCCCTCTTCCCCCTCCCCAACCTTCTCCCTACACTTCACTCCCTCGTCTATATTCCTCCCTTCTGTTCCTTTACTCCCCCTCTATTTCTTTCCCTTACCTCCCTCCCCTCTTCCCTTCCTAAACCCTCTCCCTACACCTCACCCCCTTCCCCTTCACTTCCTCCTCTCCCCACACCACCCCCTCCCCTCTCAAGCCCCTTCCCCTTCTACATATACCCAAACACCTGCCTGGGACACCACACAACTGCGCAGCATTGTAAACCCAACACAAACACACCACACAACCTTCAAATAATAAACTCTCCTTTATTCCATCCCCTACCACCACCACCACCGTATTATTATTACCCACTACTACTACTACTACTACCATATTACTACTACTACTACTACAACCAATTTTCTCACTATTATACCTGCTGTACCAAACGATACAATACCAAGAGAACAGTAAATACAACCCCAAACCCCAAACAACAAAATTAATAACGTCGGTAACTAATTCAAAAATCACTGGTTCTTTCACTTTAACGGCCTTTTTCAAACTAAACTAAAAAATCACCAGTTCTCACTTTAACGTCCTTTTTTTCTATCTAAAATAATTCGAAAATCACTGGTTCTCTCACTTTAACGGCCTTTTTCAAACTAATTCAAAAATCACTGGTTCTCACTTTAACGGCCTTTTTCAAATTAAAAAATCACTAGTTCTCACTTTAACGGCCTATTTCAAACTAATTAAAAAATCACTAGTTCTCACATAAACGGCCTTTTATCAATTTAAAATAATTCAAAAATCATTGGTTCTCACTTTAACGGCCTTTTCCTCTAATTTGTATAGCTCAGTGGCTAAACCAAATATATAATACGGCTCTGAACTTTTTTCACAACTTTTCATGTTAATCTCTTTCCATAACCCAGCAATCAAGTTGGAGTGATCAATTTTAGGCCAAATTAGAGTAAAATGAACGGATCTTGAATATGGCTGTTACCTTGTTTTTTACTGGAGAACAATTTGGGCGCTCCTGGCCTTTGGTTCCTTCTTCCTTTCATAAATAAAAAAGGATAGTAATAACGGTAGCTAGTAAGAATACCATATAAGAATAGTAATAATAATAATAGCAATAATAATAACAGTAACAGTAATAATAGTAATGGAAGTCACAGTACAGTAACAGTAATAACAGCAGCCTAATAGTAATAACGGTAACTGGTAAGAAACTAAGAATACCAAACCCTGTACAATAGCGGCACACATGATGCCTAGCCAACAAGTATGACGTCAGCAAGTACTCACCAATGGGAGTTTCCACGCAGATAATATCAAGGCTGGGTGGATGAGCCGATGGTGTGTGGGTGGATTAACGCTGTGGATGGGTCTGGGTGGCTGTGGGTAACCAGGGTGTGTGGATAGACTAATGGATAGGGATGGGTACTGGTGGATAGATGGAGGAATGGATAGGGATGGGTGTTGGTGGATAGGAGCAATGGATAGGGTGGATTATTGCAGTGGATGAGCTGGGTTATAGATGTGTGGATAGATAATTGGATAGGGTATACTGTGGTGGATACGTAGACAAAATTGCTGAGGGCAGGATGTGGATAAGGTGGAATGTGGATCAGTAAGTGGATAAGGACTGATAGGATGGGTGTGGATATAGAGCTGTGATGTAGGCAGAGGGATATGGGTGGATATTAGGTGGTGTGGATGGGTGGATATACGGGAAACACTGGTATGGACAGAGGGTGGGTATGGGTGGATAGTGGGGGTGGGCAAGTGGATGAGGGCCAGTGGTGGACGGGATGCACTGATCTTCCACTTCCCGTCACTGCCAGCCCAACCAACACTCACTACAGTTTCCTTTCTCCAGTCACAGTCACTTGCACTATCAACAAGACAATATTCCAGAACGTTATCTCACCAATAACACTCAAAAATTACCAGTATCGATGTCTCTTCAAATTAATTCACTCGAGTTTCAATAAAAGTTCAAAAAAAATATTCACACTTTTCAACGCAACCCACGTCAAATATAAATATAACGTCACGTGCACTAAAACCACATTATACACCAATTCAAATATCCAAATCTCAACTTTTTAAGGCTCAGTAATATCATAAATCACTCTTACATATTCACAAACTTCACTGACGATGTTTTGGTGTATGAATTATAAATATGGCTGGTTCTGTATGCTTGGTAAGGCTATGTTGCAGGAGAGACGGGGCGCACGTCCTCCCTCTGCAGCGGTTGTTGAATCACTGAGCCCAGGCAGCTTGTGTTTGAGGGTCACTCCAATACTCCTCTCCCTTCCTCCCTCCCTCCCTTCCATCACTCCCTATCTGTCCCCACCCCCCCTCCTCCGTCTCTTCTATTACTCCCTATCTCACCCCTCCCCTCTTCTCCACTTATTCAATGTCTTCTCTCATCTCTTCCTCCTCCATATCTTCTCTCCCACTTTCCTCTTACATGTCTTCTCTTTCCTCAGTCCCTTCCTTCCTTGTACCAATCCTTTATCTCTCCGTTCCTCGTCCTATATGTTTTCTTTTCTCTCCCCTCCTCCTCCTCCCCTGCGTCTCTCCCCATCCCTCCCCTCCTCCCCCTTGTCCTCTTTCACCTCCTGCTCCTCCTCCATTCACTCCCTAACCTTCCTCTCCACTGTACTAGTTTACTCTCTCCTCCCTCTGACGTAACTCTCTCTCTCTCTCTCTCTCTCTCTCTCTCTCTCTCTCTCTCTCTCTCTCTCTCGTAACAGTAACAACCACCCCCTCCACCTTCTACTTGACCTCTCTCACCTCCATCCTTCCATCCCCCCCCCTCTCTCTCTCTCCAGTTCCTACCTCCCTTATCTCCCTATCAGCTCTCCCTTCCTCCTCCTCCTCCTCCTTATCTCTCCACATCTCTCCTTCCTGTGCATGTCTAAGAACCATTTCCTTCCTTCACATGTTTTTCTTCCTCTTCATTATTCAAAATACCTAATCACTCAATCTAACACTTACCTCTTATCATCACGAGTGCCTAATTATTATCTATTATGCTTTACCTAATTACTATCTCCGCCTAATTATCTCCATGATGTTTTATGTAATCATCACCTCCATTACCCACTTCACTAAGATGTTTGACGTAATTATCTCTAACTACTTCACTACGATGTTTGACGTAATTATCTCAACCACTTCACTACGATGTTTGACGTAATTATCACCTCCATTACCCACTTCACTACGATGTTTGACGTAATTATCTCAACCACTTCACTACGATGTTTGACGTATTTAAATGTTTGCTTTTTTCAGACGTTTCAATTCTGCTTTAGAGGAATTTTTTCGAACTGGGCACACACACAGGCTTCTCACATCCTTCACTATAAATCTAACCTACAAATAAATAAATAATCATCTAGTGACACGAGTAAATTAAAGGGTCGTCATACTATCTACCTATCGCCAGACGCCTTAATCCCGAAAGGGGTGGCCACAAACAAATCGCCTCCATGTCGCTCTGTCGCCCGTCATACTGATGGGGTTAAAAATACCCACGTAACATTATACATCGCTTATCTAATACCTCTTCCTTATCTAAATCCATCACAGGTTTCCTATTCTCGTCGGTTATCGAGCTCCGTAACACTTCTTCCCAAGCGACTTATTTTTGGATATGGCTAGTTAATATACTTTTGTAGGTTAGTTATGAAGAATATGGTGATACTTGAAGGACTTACTAACACAGGACAGGACAGTACGGTGTAATAAAGTAAATCGCTTGGGAAAAGGTGTTAGGGAATCTATACACCACATTCCTCCTTCGTCTTTGTCTATTATTTAGCATCTTCTCTCTCTCAGCTAAATCTACCACAATATCCCATCTCTCCATTTATCATGTGTTCCTTATTTATCGACATTCTCTCTCTCTCTCTCTCTCTCTCTCTCTCTCTCCGTACCCAGCTCCCCCACTCTCCTCTCCACCGCCCAAGCGTACCACCTCTTATCAGCAAGTGTACCTTATGCAACGTGTACCGCTGTGTATATCTTCAAGTGCTTCCTATACCCCACATTTTCTCTTATCAGTAACTTAAGGACTGTGTGTAAACTAATCAGTATCTACTATCTATCTATCTATTGCCAGACGCCTTAATTTGATAAGGGGTGGCCACAGACAAATCGCCTCCATGCTGCCCGGTCCCCCAAAATTTTACTGCCCTGCTCCCATCCCACACTTCCCCTCTCGGTGACTATCGCTATGAATAATTCCTTCATTCATATCTATAACAATGACCTTTCATATCATACCATATCTATAACAGTGACTTTTCATATCATTCCATATCCGTAACACATATTTCATATATTTATAACACTGACCTATCATATCATTTCTATAAGTGACCTTTCATATCATAACAGTGGCCTTTCATATCATACCATATCTATAACAGTGACCCCTCATATCATATCTATAACAGTGTCCTATCATATTTACAAGTGATCTTTAATTAGCACAAGTACCGTAGCCAGAAATGTAATATTAAATAAGGATGTGTAATGAGTACCGATGTCTGCTTTGTACACTTCCTCCAACACATGTACTCCCTAATTCTCACCATTACATGTACTCTCCAACAGCGTAATATTACCTTGTGTCGAGAGAAAGAGGATCAGGCCTAAAAACCAGGGTATCAGGTATATATCAGGTGTATGAGGGAGGGTGGTGTGTGGTGGGGAAATGAGTCGCTGATGAGTAGGAACAGACATGACTACAAAAGAGAAACGTGAGCCGCTCCTAACTGGATGCTACTCAGGGTCGCCACACTGGGGCCAGAATCGGTCAGGGGCGTATTCTAAGTACCATAGGAGGCTTCGTAACACCTTTATATAAGCGATTTATTCTGGATATTACATCTTCCCTCCCTACCTTACCGAGGAAACGATGTACGTGATAAGGGCATTAATTCACGTACTGGACAAGATTAAACTGTGATGGGTATATTAAATCACTTAGAAAAATATGATACGAGGTTTTTACGTCACTTAGAATACTAATGTGACGCCAATAATACGACCTTGTGTTAATCGTGGGTGCGTGTGACGTAGCGTGGTCAGGTGGGGGTGACGCAAGCTCCTGTCTGATACGTGTTGGTCCGCACGCCGCCTCAATCACGTCACCAAGCTCTCTCCCTCTCACTCTCTCTTACCACTACCAATGTTTTTGTCTTAATATCAAAATACTGAAAGTGCTGTTTGTTCGAATCAACATTGCACATCTCTCTCTCTCTCTCTCTCTCTCTCTCTCTCTCTCTCTCTCTCTCTCTCTCTCTCTCTCTCTCTCTCAAACGCCAACAGTGAAGGAAAAGGAATATGCAAGTAGAATTATTACAACATACACAAGCTTCAACACCCTTACTCTCGTCGGGCAAGGAAGCTCCCTAACACCTTTTCCTAAGCGATTTATTCTGAACATTACTCCTTACTATCCCTATGTTGCTTCAATCATTCTATCACCATTCTCTTCATAAATAACGTACAAAATTATATGAACCAGCCACAACCAAAAATAAATCGCTAAGGAAGAGGTGTTAGTAAGCTTCCTAACTATCCACTCACTGATTACGCTTCACTGCCCACACTGTTGTACTCTTCTTGCTTTCCTTTGTTAATATTAAATGTCATGTAAGGTCATATCGGTCATGTAAACATGATGGTATATACGGCTGCAATAACACACACACACACACACACACACACACACACACACACACACACACACACACACACACACACACACCTCATAACCATACTCTAGTTATACCCAAGAAATAAGCCGGCACACACACACACACACACACACACACACACACACACACACACACACACACACACACACACCTCATAACCATACTCTAGTTATACCCAAGAAATAGGCCGACACACACACACACACACACACACACACACACACACACACACACACACACAGGGGTCCTCAAACAACATCCACAACTTCCACACCCACTACGGTACCTTACAGAACACAAGAATCAGAACAATAAAAAAACACGATAACATAATAACACGAAAAAACCAACTAACATAATAACACAATAACAAGAACACAAAAACACTAAAAGAAAAAAACAAAATAAAAACAACAACAACACGATTACAACCAAAACAAACAACAACACGAAAAGACAAGAACGACAAGACCAAGAAGACAGATGGAACAAGAACACAGAACAAAAACAAAAATAACAATAAGAACAGGAGAACAACACCCTACTTCCTGGATGGTGCACTACCGCTATATCCGGAAGCTGGAGGGACACGTGAGGGAGGGAGGGAGGAGCCGGAAGAAACAAGGTAGGTACAAGGGGGGAGGGAGGAGGGAGTGAGGAAGGGAAGTGGAGATAATTGGACGGGGAGGAAAGGAGGCGGGGAGGGGAAGGACGAGGGGAAGGGAGGGGAGGGAAGGGGAAGGACGAGGGGAGGGGAGGGGAGGGGAGGGAAGGGGAAGGACGAGGGGAGGGGAGGGGAGGGGGAGGACGAGGGGAGGGGAGGGGAGGAAGGGGAAGGGGAGTGAAAATGGTAACAATCTGTGCAGGAAGAGAGGAAGGAGGGAAGGACAGGGAAGAAGGGAAAGGGGTTATCAAGAAGGAGGAGGAGGAGGAGGAGGAGGAGGAGGAGGAGGAGAAGGAGGAGGAGGACGAGGAGATTATGGAAACGACAGAGACAGAAAGATCACAGGTTATTAAAAAAGAAATTAGGAAGGTAAGACTAAGAACCATAGAAGCAAAAACAAAGGATGGAAGATGGAAAACAAGGAAATATAATAAACAATGATAAATCTGCTTCCCTGAGATGCTTTGTGTGTGTGTGTGTGTGTGTGTGTGTGTGTGTGTGTGTGTGTGTGTGTGTGTGTGTGTGTGTGTGTGTGTGTGTGTGTGTGTGTGTGTGTGTGTGTGTGACCTTGATCTTACCACCAGCGCTCTCGGTAACCTACTACCACAATTACCATCACCTTCACCAAGATACCGTCACCAACATTTTCACAGCTATCATCATCATCATCATCATCACAACAGCACATGCCATCACCACACCCATTTACCTTCACTACCACCCTTCATCACCACCACTACCACCCATCATCATCATCATCATTTTCACAATCATCATCATCATCATCACTACCGTATCCTTCACCACACCCATTCACTTTCACCCACTTCTCACCACCAGATATACTGACCTACTTAGTCCAATCATCACCGTCATCTAGCACTATATTTCATGCAAACAATACAGCATTCATTATCACCATCTACCCTACAATCTATCATCACTATCACCATCTCCATTCACCCCTTCAGTTCGAGGACACCACTTAATTCTTGCTAACTCTAGATCACACACACATACACACACACATCCTTCACTACCAGGGTGCTCTCTTAAATCTAAATTCTATAATAGTGACAAGGACATACTCAGGCTGAAGGTGGTTAACTACACTACTGTCACAATAAAAGGCACCATAACGACACCATAACCACCTACTAACCACCCATCACTCACCAGCTCATGTCTACTATACATATTCCACCACTACATGCCTCACTCAATCTCCCTACAGCACCACAACTCCCACCACAGCACAGCACCACAATCCCTACCACATCACGGCACCACAACCCCAACCACACCACACCTCCACAACCCCCAACACATAACACCACCACAACCTCCACCACATCACACCACCACAATCCCTACCACAGCACATCTCCACAACCCCCATCACACCACAGCACCACAACCCTCACCACATCACACCACAACAACCCCCACCACATCACAGCACCACAACCCCCACCACATCACAGCACCACAACCTCCACCACACCACAGCACCACAACCCCCACCACACCACAGCACCACAACCCCCACCACACCACAGCACCACAACCCCCACCACACCACAGCACCACAACCCCCACCACACCACACCACAGCAGCACAACCCCACCACACCACACCACAGCACCACAACCCACATCACACCACAACCCCACCACACCACACAACACCACCACAACCCCCACCACACCACAGCACACCAGTACAGCTTCTTGTGGCGGTGGTGGCCTCTTGCCAAGGTTGGGTTAAAGCCACGTATGTCGACCTTAATATTTTCTTGCACCACCACACTCACTACCTCTCTCTCTCTCTCTCACACACACACACACACACACACACACACACACAAGCATACTCCCTTACACTCCCTCTTTCCCTCCATATCTCAAGCTCCTTCTCTCCACCCCTCCCTCTTTCCCCACACTCCTTCCTTTCCTCATCCTCCCTCCCTCCCCAAAACTCCCTTCCTCATTCCCCACACTCCCTCCTTCCTTCCCCACACTCTCCCTACCTCTCCGATTCCCTCCCTGCCTCCCTCTCCTTCAATTCCTTGCCTCCTTCACCGTATGCAGCCAATTGTATCTGGCTTTAGTTGGCTGCTTTATTGAATGGCTGTTTTTCGTTATTATTTTCATTTTTATTTTTGACGATGTTATAATTTAAGGGTATCATTATAGTTGTTGTTGTTTTGTTACTGTTGTTGATTTGATGTTTGTTGTTTTGGCCTTAATCTGTTGTTTTGTTTATTTCACTGTGTTGTTGAGGTGGTAACAGATGACGTCATATATTTTGTTTTTGTTTGTTTTACTGCTTGTTTTTTATAATGGATCAGGTTACCACTTATTTTATTTTCAGTTTTTTTTTATTTTTTTATTCATTGTTAAAAAGGCCTTTGGTTATACAGCATCTTTACATTTTCGCTAGTATTTATTATTTATTAACATTCTTAATTCCATTCAGAGGAAAAAAGGGTCATGATGATGATGATGATGATGATGATGATGATGACGACGAAGATAATGATGAAGATGGTGATGGTGGCAGCGGTGGTAGTGACGATGAAAATATAGATAATGATGACGAGAATAACGAGGTTGATGATGATGATGATGATGAAGACGATAATGAAGTCAATGATGAAGATGGTGACGATAATGATGATGATGATAATAATGATGATGATGATGATGTGGACAAAGACAGAGACGACGACGATAGAGATGATGATGATAATAATGACCAAGATAATGATGTCGATGATGATGATGATGATGATGATGCTATACTAATATTACTGGCGCTCCGGGTGGCGTGTTCTGTCCACTATAAACACATCATCTTCCTACCGTACTTCTTGTTGGTCTTGAAGGAGGCCTGGGATTGCTTGCCCTCTTCCTTCCTTCCTTTATACTCTTTTTACTCGCTCTCTTCCTTCCTTATGTACTCTTTTTACTCGCTCTCTTCCTTCCTTCCTTTATACTCTTTTTACTCGCTCTCTTCCTTCCTTATGTACCCTTTTTACTCGCTCCCTTCCTTATGTACTCTTTTTACTCGCTCTCTTCCTTCCTTTATACTCTTTTTACTCGCTCTCTTCCTTCCTTTATACTCTTTTTACTCGCTCTCTTCCTTCCTTCCTTTATACTCTTTTTACTCGCTCTCTTCCTTCCTTATGTATCCTTTTTACTCGCTCCCTTCCTTATGTACTCTTTTTACTCGCTCTCTTCCTTCCTTATGTACCCTTTTTACTCGCTCCCTTCCTTATGTACTCTTTTTACTCGCTCTCTTCCTTCCTTTATACTCTTTTTACTCGCTCTCTTCCTTCCTTTATACTCTTTTTACTCGCTCTCTTCCTTCCTTTATACTCTTTTTACTCGCTCTCTTCCTTCCTTATGTACTCTTTTTACTCGCTCTCTTCCTTCCTTATGTACTCTTTTTACTCGCTCTCTTCCTTCCTTTATACTCTTTTTACTCGCTCTCTTCCTTCCTTTATACTCTTTTTACTCGCTCTCTTCCTTCCTTTATACTCTTTTTACTCGCTCTCTTCCTTCCTTTATACTCTTTTTACTCGCTCTCTTCCTTCCTTATGTACTCTTTTTACTCGCTCTCTTCCTTCCTTATGTACTCTTTTTACTCGCTCTCTTCCTTCCTTTATACTCTTTTTACTCGCTCTCTTCCTTCCTTTATACTCTTTTTACTCGCTCTCTTCCTTCCTTTATACTCTTTTTACTCGCTCTCTTCCTTCCTTATGTACTCTTTTTACTCGCTCTCTTCCTTCCTTATTTACTCCTTTCACTCGGCACAAATACCGCACATAATTAACCACCCATATCCAAAAATAAATCGCTTAGAAAGATGCGTTAGGGAGCTTCCTTCACCTACGAGATAACAGGCCCTTGGCACACTAACACCGACAGACGGCGAGATAAGCACAACGATAACGAGACACAGTGAAGGTCGTGAAATATCAGAGAGCGTGAGATATTACTCAAGATGGTGGTATACTAGACTGAGAGGAACAGGGTGTGGTAGGTTTGGTTCTCTCTCTCTCTCTCTCTCATAATAAAACTACGGTGTGGATTATCCCGTCTTCGTTTATTCTCTCTCTCTCTCTCATGATACAGTTAGTGTGGATTATTTCGTCTGTCTGTCTGTCTGTCTCTCTCCCCCCCCTTCTCTCTCTCTCTCTCTCTCCTGACCTACACCACACCACAGCACTTCCGCATCGCCCCAACCTCCTTCACTGACATAAATATATCTATGTAAAGCAACATATCCCCCCGTCCTCCGCCATCACGCAACCCTCCCTCCAACCCAAAACATTCTCACTCAGGTTACCTTTCCACCCCATCCCTTCCTATTCATGGAGATACAAATAATTCTTATTTTTTTCGCCTCTCTCTCTCTCTCTCTCTCTCTCTCTCTCACACACACACACACACACACACACACACACTCTCTCTCTCTCTCTCTCTCTCACACACACACACACACACACACACACACTCTCTCTCTCTCTCTCTCTCTCTCTCTCTCTCCAAATGCACACACTCTCTCTCTCTCTCTCTCTCTCCAAATGCACATGTTAAAAAAGACCTCAGCAGTCTCTCTCTCTCTCTCTCTCTCTCTCTCTCTCTTCCCCAGTAACCCACACACCACTACAAACACACATCCCTAATCAAACACAGTCACAATACAGTTACATCTCCCACTGAACCAACATACACACACCCAACTTACCACACAACACGCCTTCCACCTTCCAGACACACCTATACTCCTTTCACTCTAACTTGGTCCAGATTTTCGTCCTGGCAGCTCATATTACGTAACTCAGAGGCAGAAAGACAGTGCTAAGGCTCCATATGATCAACCATTGCCTATTATATACAAATTCTTTACTTCTTACTGTCTAATGCACTCCAAACTTGTTTTAAAATGTCTTCTTCATCACCTCCCTACTGCTAGCTTCTTCTCCAATATTTTCCTCTTCCCTTCTTTGACTCTCTTCCAAAACATCTCTTTTTCTATCCTCCTCTCCTCATCTTCTGCCTCTCTCCTCATAACCTCTCAGTACTTCCATCCTCCTCTCTCTTAACTTCCTCTTCTCCCTTCCATGATCTTTTCCTAGTCCTCTCTCCTCATCCCTTCCTTGAACACCCAAACATACCCTTCCTCGCCTCTCCCTAAAACCTACCAATATATCCATTTCCTGACGCGGCATCCTGTGAGGGGTGGCAAAGGGTAGTATTCTCGTTGGTTAAGGACGCTCCCTAACACCTCCTCCTAAGCGATTTATCTGATTGTTACCGTTTACTGTCCTGTCCTGCGTTACATAAATCTTCCCAATATCGTCATACTCTACACTGTGTACAAAAAGATACAAACAAGCTTATCCAAAAATAAATCGCTAAGGAAGATGTGTTAGGGAGCTTCCTTAACTGACGGGAACACGGGCAAAAGAAAATCAACAAGAATTTCTGTCCCTACTCATTAACAACCCCTCCACTCATGACGATCCATCACACCTAAATTATCCCCCCCTCCCTCCCTAACTCTCTCTCTCTCTCTCTCTCTCTCTCTCTCTCTCTCTCTCTCTCTTTCATTTATATATACACGTCCTCGCCATCGCATGTGTCTGAACCCTCTTGCCTTTCAGTTTATTTTCAACTTCACCTGTCACACCTTCTCTGCCAGCCACACCTCATAACCACAACATACCATCACTACCACCTACACACCACACCATACCACACAGCATACTATCACTACCACCTACACACCACACCACATCACACCACACCAGAACTTCCACCAAACCACACCACACCAGAACTTCCACCACACCACACCCCACACCAGAACTTCCACCACACCACACCACACCTCACACCAAGAACTTCCACCAAACCACACCACACCACAACATTACTTCCACCATACCACAATACAACTTCCACCGCAGCACAAACCTCACCATATCACCGCATCACCTCAATCACACGACATCACAGCCTTCATCCCACCACACCACATCACAACCTTCATAAACCCCTACCACACCACACCACGCCACACCACAACCCCCACCCCACCCAAACCAACCACACCACAACGAAGATCCATAACCCCCACCACACCACACCTCCCACTCCACCACACACGAGACCACAACCTCCACCACACCACACTACATACAACTCTCAACATCACACCTCAATCTGAACACCATATTACTACTACTACTACTGCCACGGTACTACTACTACTACTACTATTATCGCAATCACTACTATAACTACTACTACCACCGGATGTTCATTTTTATTACATTCCTGCTATTCATTCTTCCAGTCATCTCCAGACGATTTCACTCAACTCAGGCGAGATTTGTCCCACTGGAGGCGTTTCATAATCCCTCCTTCACCCCATCCCCTCAAAAGCCAGTCCTTACGCTGAATAAAATCGTCTGAATCACATGGAATACAACTCTGGAACTGTCTCCCTCTGTCTGTATTTCCTGCTTCCTATGATCTCCAGTCCTTCAAACGCAGTGTGTCCAGGCATCTCGAAATGATCGGATCTTGAATTTGTCTCTCTCTAGTATTTTGTTTTTCTCTTGGAAGGAACAGTTTTTGCTGGCTCGTTGGCCTTTGGTTCCTTCTTCCTAGCATAAAAAACAAAAAACAAAGCGTGTACTCGTGGTGAAGAGGCTAACCCCATCACAAATATACCTAACATCTTTCTCAAATCTATTCGTTATCTTTGTCTTATTATCTCCAAGCGATTTTATTTAGTTACATGAAGGTTAGATATGGGACTGTATTCTCGTCAGTTAAGGAGCTCCCCTAGCACCTCTTCCTTAGTGATTTATTTTTGGATATGGCTGGTTAACATCCTTTTGTGCGTTACTTATGCGGAGTATGGCGATGTTTGAATGATTTATATAGCACAGATGACGACAGTAATGTGTGATAAAAATAAATCGTCTAGGAAAAGGTGTTAGGGAGCTTGGCTATGGCTGGTTAACATCTTTTTATGCGTAATTTATGCAGCGTATGGTGATGTCCGAATTATTTATATAGCACTGAATAAAACAGTAAGGTGTAACAAAAATAAATCGCATAGGAAAAGGTGTTAGGGAGCTTGGATATGGCTGGTTAACATCCTTTTATGCGTTAATTCAGAGTATGGCGATGTTCTGAAGGATTTAAATAATACAGAATAAGACAGTAAGATGTAAAACGCAAAATAAATCGCTTACGAAAAGGTGTTAGGGAGCCTCCTTGCCCGACAAAAATACAGGCCACAGACTTCCTTAACCCTTTCACTGTGAGGAATTATATATATTAAACTGACTGGGGGTGGCACAACAAACAAACAAACAACACATCACTGTCTTCTTTATACGTGACCCTGAAGACTGTGCACCTGTGGCTATTAATGAGAGAGAGAGAGAGAGAGAGAGAGAGAGAGAGAGTGTGTGTGTGTGTGTGTGTGTGTGTGTGTGTGTGTGTGTGTGTGTGTGTGTGTGTGTGTGTGTGTGTGTGTGTGTGTGTGTGTGTGTGTAATTTTACCACACACGAATTAAGACTGGAAAACAAAAGAAAAGAAAAAAGACACTGAAACCATTGGAAAGACCACAGACAAGGTAAACTTAAATAAATGAACTAAGCAATCAAAATAAAGAGGAAGGATGTGAATTAATTACAAGACTAGCCTACCTTCCAATAAAACAACAGCGTGGATAAATAAAGTACTTACACAGGTACCCACACCTTGGCACTACACAGCAAAATACCTGTAACAAAAGAAAAAGAAAATAATAAAGTGAACAGAATTATTTGACTAACATTATGAATTCTGTGAGAGCAATAGATGAATGGGTAATAGGGGAAACTGACTTATATTTTGTACCCTTCTTTCTACGTCCTAATCCTGCCCTATACGACCTAATCTTTCCATCTGTAAAACGGATGTGCTAATTATGGCGAAAGTAGACAATGCTAGTGGCTGTAGTAGTGGTGGTGATCATGGACAACGGTAGTAGCAGTAGTGGTTGTAGCTGTGGTGGTGATAGTGGACAATGGTAGCAATGGTGGTGGTGGTGGTGATGGTAACTGACTAGCGCAACAGTCGTGACCAGTAGCAGTCGTGGCTGGTGCAATGGAGGTCAGAGCTGGTTTTGCAAGTGGTGGCGTCACGGTGGTGGTGGCATTGGTATTGGTATGGGGTACTGGTGGTGGTGGTGGTGGTGGTGGTGGTGGTGGTGGCGGTGGAGGTGGCATTGGTATTGGTATGGGGTACTGGTGGTGATGGGTAACAGTTGGTATTATGGACGGAAATACGTAGTGGTGTATAGTGAGTAGTGGTGGTGAAGGTGTGTAATGATGGATGGTATTTGTGGTGGTGATGGTGGGTAATGATGGATGGTATTGGTGGTGTGGTGGTGATGGTGGGTAATGATGGATGGTATTGGTGGAGTGGTGGTGATGGTGGGTAATGATGGATGGTATTGGTGGAGTGGTGGTGATGGTGGGTAATGATGGATGGTATTGGTGGAGTGGTGGTGAAGGTGGGTAATGATGGATGGTATTGATGGAGTGGTGGTGAAGGTGGATAGTCGTGGGTGGTGTAAGTGGTGGGTGTGGTTAGTGGTAGTAATGATGTATACGTGGGCGGACGGGCATTGTTAAGTGATAGTGATGTGGCATATACGGGTGGAATAATATTGTAAGTGGTGGTCATACTATGGTGAAATGTGGCTTCAAGTGGATAACATTAACGATGGGATAAATGAGGCTAATGATCTGTAGTACCTAAGGTTTATAATCTAAATAATGAGGCAGGTACAACACTTTATGGCATACAAAATATATATACTGAGGGTAACGTTTGTAGGTCAGTCAGTCAACACTTCTTAGGCTCGAGAGAAAACGGCACTGCTGATGAGAACTTAAACTAGCCTATTCTAAATCATTCTACCTAAAGTTACTTCAGCAAAACGTAGGTATATACTTCAACACTATGCCAATATTATCTGTTCATTATTCATTCGTCTAGCTGTTCAACATGGAATAAATGACCATTAGACAATAATAGGGAAGAGAAGGTAATAATATAAACAATATAAAGGACCAGATAATTGCAATCTACAGTAATAAAGCAAAACTTTACATAAAGCTACGTAAAGTCAAGCCTCTGGACATAACCTAGGTGGTGGTGGTGGTTGCGAAGTGGGAGGTTATAGCAGTATCAGCGTAACTGGGAATAATGATGGTAACCACAGGTGGGGGTGATGTTAAGGTCGTTTTAGATTACCAGGAGATAATGATGGTAATGAGAGGTGACAGGCGAGGTGTAACGAGAGCAGTGCTGTGAGTAATGGTCTATTTGGTAACACCCTGACCTGGCCTCACCTCACCTCACCTTACCCTCATCAATCCACCAGGGGGTACTACACAAACGAATCAGTATGTATGCACCACTATACTGTATACCGACACAAATCCACATATAATTAATGGTGTCCAAAACTAATGTTCAGAAAAACATCCTTGATACCGGTCGTAAAACTTGAAACAGTGAAAGAAGGAAACGCGTATATATATATATATATATATATATATATATATATATATATATATATATATATATATATATATATATATATATATATCTCTCCGGAGCAATACTTAAACACATTAACGTATTCATAATTCAAGATTTCAACAGAAGATGGAATAAAAAATAATCAGCACTATTATAAACAAGAAAAAAGGCCCCCCCCAAAAAAAAATCACAACGCTAATCAGGCAATAGTGCAAGTCAAACAAACACTGACCAACTCAAACACAAGGTTACAAAGTACAGCCTGCAACAACACCACACCTAACAGCAAACAGCGGTAACACATCTGTACCAGAACAAAAAGGACACGAGAAAAAAAAAAAAAAAAAGCGCTCAAGAAAAAATACACATGCAAAGACAAAAGTACACAAAAAAAGTAGACACGAGAACGACAGTACCGAGGTGAGGGGCAAAAAAGTAGAAAAAAAGCAAGGCCGTAAAACACACACACACACACACACACACACACACGAGTATCCCCCAGATAGAAGCTGACACACGAAGGCAAAAACGACACTAGCAAGATCGGAATATATATATATATATATATATATATATATATATATATATATATATATATATATATATATATAAAATTACAAACGCAAAAAAGAACATGCAGTAGCAGTAGACGGGAAAAAAAAAACGAAAACTTATAAAACAATACGCTCAATATACTGTAAGGTCTGCACAACGAAGGAAAAAAATTTTTGAAGGCAACTGGTAAAACAAAAAGGTGGATAGATAAAGTAATGTGTAAATAATAGATCTACATTATAATGATCCGATTTCTGTATGTGCGTTTGTTTGTTACCGTAACACAGCAAAAACGGAGCATGTAGCGCAAATGTTTGTAGGGCAAGGTACCGTAAAAATGCTCTAACTTGAAGAACAAAACAATTTCCAGCCCAATCGGGCCACCGGTTCCCGAGTTATGACTCATTCCTGGCCTCTTGTTTAAAGTGGAGGGGGGGGGAAGGATTCATCCTTGGTCCGGCACTGAAATTACCAGCATGACAGACGAGAAGAGTGACGTGTTTGTTGTATTATCTCTCTAGCCTTTCCTTCCTCCCTCCTTAAACTCCTAAAATTGTATACTATAATGGTATAGTATGATTTAGTGTAACAGCAAACACTATCATCCTGCCCCCCCCCCTTCTCTCTCTTTCTCTCTCTCCTCAACGGGTGTCCCAGCACGATAAAAATAAGAGCAAATTCCTCGCTCCGTCTCGCTCACGGCATGAGTCATTCAAATTTATTACCTTTCGACTGAGGATAGGAAGTGACTTGGCATCGAGCGAAGGCCGCCGAAAGTGGCCTTTAAGCAAGTATAATATAAGCATGCCACACAAAGCAATACGACAACTGACACAGTATACGTAAATAATGTGCAAAAACT
>NC_137035.1:18674064-18746564 GCF_032717465.1 Coenobita brevimanus | reverse complement strand
TGTGTGTGTGTGTGTGTGTGTGTGTGTGTGTGTGTGTGTGTGAGCATTACAAGTGGAATGAAATATAACACATACGACTTGGAAAGTGAAGCATGGATTGGTCTATAATATATCGGAATTCTCTCTCTCTCTCTCTCTCTCTCTATGTATGTATGTATGTATGTATATGTAATACACAAAAACCTACAAGCCAAGCACGAAAAACAGCAGGATGATGAAGACAAAGAGCCAGAAACACAAACAGAGGCAGGGAGACAGACTGAGCATGAGAGCTGCACATGACAACACGATGTCAACACCACCATCACTCCCCCCCACACACACACACCACAATCCTTATCACCAACACTTAAATAATAATAATAACACCACACCACAACCATCATACAAACGCCACAATCATTATCACCATCATCACTACCACCACCACCCCAAATATCACCACGCCTTTCAATTCCTTCCACATCATCACCACAATCCAAATGAACTCCTGCAGTACAATGCTCTTCATTTCACTTCATTCTTATCACCACCAGGCGATTTATTGATAAGATTTGTTTTTCCAACTAGGAGGGTGAGATACAAGCTTCAGTAATCGCGCCACCACTCAGGGCCTCTCCAAAGATTACCGAGAAGGTGCCTCAGAGTGCAATACCCGAGTCCCTACTTAGGCTGTCGTACATTTGACTCTGGCATGTGATCCTGACCTTTGACCGATCCCCCTCAAAACTGAATTACTTCCTTCTTGCCTGATCCTTAGTCCTTCCATCAAGTTTGGTCCAAATAAAAGATGACTTAAAATAACCTTGTCCTGTGACCAAGAATTTGTCCTTTCCTTGTGTCCTTCATTCTGACTCTCAACACTATTACTTCCTTCTTGCCTGATCCTTAGTCCTTCCCTCAAGTTCGGCCCAAATAAAAGAAAAAAAAAATAACCTCGTCCTGTAACCGTGAATTTGTCCTTTCCTTGTGTCCTTCACCTCTGATTTACTTCTAATCAAATTCCTTTATTCTTATCGTACACTGACCCTCCACAAAGTTTGGTGTAAATCGGATAAAAACTATTCTACGGTACTTGACCCTGACATGTGAGTTTGAACTTGACCTCCTGTTCTAAATAAATAAATAAATAAATAAATAGGTCAACTGCATCAAGTCTGGTTCAAATAAGGTCAAAACTGTGTGGGTTTTTTCTTCACAAAGAGACACAAGTCGAGATTTCACCTTATATTGTGACATAACTCCTCACTGTCCTCAAAAATGACCCCTTTCTTTCTTGCCTTACCCTCAGTCCTCCCACCAAGTTTGGTTTAAATCGGATACCTGCTAAAGTTGGCCCTGCTTTGACCTTGCACTATGATCCTGACCTCTCGCTCTCCCTTGGCTGTCCCTCTAACCCTCCACCAAGGTTTGTTTAAATCGTACACACACACACACACACACACACACACACACACACACACACACATCCACCCACTTGCACAACAGACAGACAATGGACTCCCAAACCTTCCCAAAACAAAGCCACCTAGACCAAATCAACTCCCCCTCCCGCTCCCCAAACCCCCTCTCCCTCCCCCTCAACCACTCCTCGGCCCCTCCCCCTCCCCACCCACTGCTCACCCCCACCCCCACAGTCTGCCACGATCTGACCCATACTATTATCCGCCCCACGTGTATTTCCCACACTTCTTTCCCACACAATTGCGCAATTTTTGGTGTAAGAAAGTATGGGATTTTTTGTCATTTTTACCACACCGAACCATCACCATCATCATCACCATCATCATCACCAACACCATCATAACCATCATCATCATTTTCTTCTTCTTCTTCCTCCTCCTCCTCATTATCGTCATCATCATCATCATCATCGTCATCCATACCCCTGTTCCCACTTTTGGATGGGGAGGGGTACGGTCGAATAAAAAAATAAATAAATGATAAAACTGCCTTAGTGAATGGACCACACACTCATTTACTCACCATTCAGGCTCTCGGAATCCTCACTCGATCTCACGTGTTACCTGCATCCAATCTATCCAATAATGTTCCAGGTAACTGTTCATGGGAACCCCTTCACACCGATGATGCGTTTTTAGTACATGCTTGCTATCTCCAGACGATTTGAGAGAGACAGAGAGCTGGAGGGCTTGGATACAACCTTCAATAACCCCTTCACTCCTAAACAGCTCGCCTAAGCTGAATAAAATCGTCTGACACCAGTAACAACAACACAACTGGCGTCCTCGAGGTGATGTGGTAAAAATTAAGGATGCTAAAATAACTGCATGACATCACTGGCACACACTAAAGATGACGAGGATGTTTATTTATACAACATAATGATAAACACAAGATAAACACAATAAAACACGCCACCTCAATCAATATTTCCCCATTTACAATCACAAAAACACAATAAAACACACCACCTCACTCAATATTTCCCCATTTACAATCACACAAGAGAAACAATAAAACACGCCACCATTTCCCCATTTACAATCATAAACACGTCATACCCACAACAAACACGCGACCTCACTCAAACAATCCTTTTTCCTTTTAAAGCCTACGCAGCAGTCAGCCCTATCTGATAAACGATAACAGATAAGAGGTCACGAGATATCTGGAGTCACGACATAAGCACCTGCGTTGTTCCAAGCCTGTATTTCCTGCAACTGATATCACAAGCAGCGTTATCAGCAAGCCCTTATCGACACTATCTATCCTCAATGTGACCCACCCCAATCTAATACACGATAACAGATAAAAGGTCACGAGATAAGCACCTGCGTTGTTCCTAGCTTATATTTCCTGCAAGTGATATTACAAGTAGCGTTATCAGCAAGCCCTTATCAGCACTACCCCCTCCTTACCAACATACCTGTCCTCAACGTACCTCAGCCCGTACAGAACGATATTATTGCGTTGGCAGTTCAGTAACCTCATTTCGTGCATGTGTAAGAGTTAAGTTATGAAAGTGGAGTGGCCTTGGCTGAGGGTCTGTGGGTGAGAGAGTGGAAAGGTGTGTGTGTGTGTGTGGGGGGGGTGCTTGTTTGTGTGTGTGTGTGTGTGTGTGTGTGTGTGTGTGTGTGTGTGTGTGTGTGTGTGTGTGTGTGTGTGTGTGTGTGTGTGTGTGTGTGTGTGTCCAGATGTAGGTACAGTGTGGGTATGTAGTGTGGTGTGGCTGTCAGCAAGAGATTTGGACTGTGTGAGTAGGTGATATATGAGCACGGGTAGTAGGTGAGGAGACAGGTGTGGGTGTGAAGGTGAAAGTATGGATCTGAAAGGGAGAGTATATGCTAAAATGGAGGTGAGCGTGAAAGTAGCAGTGACTATGAGAACGGATGTGAGATGAGAGTGAACCTGGATGTGTGAGAATGAGTGGGTTGTTTTGTGTGTGTGTGTGTGTGTGTGTGTGTGTGTGTGTGTGTGTGTGTGTGTGTGTGTGTGTGTGTGTGTGTGTGTGTGTGTGTGTGTGTGTGTGTGTGTGTGTGTGTGTGTGTGTGTGTGAGAGAGAGAGAGAGAGAGAGAGAGAGAAAGAGAACGGTGCAGCGGTGTGGTGTGGGTGTGTGTGGGCGTGAGAAAGAGAGCGAGGAGAGGTGTGAGAGGTGTGTGAAAGAGAGGGTCAAGTCAAATTAAAGAGAGGGCGTGAGAGACATGGGCGTGGGTCGAACAAGGACGTGAGGAGGTGGGTGGGGGAGGGGAGAGGAGGTTGGGGAGGAGGAGGGAAAGAATAAAGGTGGGGGAGAGTACGTAGGCGAAGTGGATGAGAGAGAGAGAGAGAGAGAGAGAGAGAGAGAGAGGCAAACAAGTTACTGCAGTCTCAATCCTTCCCTAGACTATAACACAAGAACAATCGACTTTACCCTCCAGATCCCTAATTCAGAGAGATGTAGAAGGGGCAGGGGTAGGGGTAGGGGAGAGGAGGGGGGGACGGGGGAAGAGGAGAGAGGAAGAGAAAAAAGAGAGTATAAAAAGGGAATTAAGAAGAATATAAACAAATACAAGACAGAGAAACAGAAAAAAAAACAAAGACAGTTGAAGAAGACATTGATGTGGTGTGCATGAACCGCCTCCACACACACACACACACACACACACACAAACACACACACACACACACCTGACTTCGCAGACCCTCACTTTTACTTTCACTCCAGCCACCACCACCACCAATAGTAGTTATTTTGGGCTTGCGTGTGTGTGTGTGTGTGTGTGTGTGTGTGTGTGTGTGTGTGTGTGTGTGTGTGTGTGTGTGTGTGTGTGTGTGTGTGTGTGTGTGTGTGTGTGTGTGTGTGTGAGCGAGAGAGAGAGGGAGAGAGAGAGAAACAACAAAGATAGACTAACGGGGCAGCCAGCTAATCCTCGTCAGTCCCCCCCCCTCCAGCCCCGCTCTCTACCAGTCAAGCTGACCTAATAACCCACTTTACCACACCCCACAAAAAAGAAAAAAAACATCCATACATTCAAAAACATTACCCCTATTTATTCATCCACTCATATAAACATTACTCCTATAAACATCCACTCATATACGCATCCTCATAAACATAACACTCATTTAAGCATTACAAATACACATTACACTCGTATAAACATTACAAATACACATTACACTCGTATAAACATTACAAATACACATTACACTCGTATAAACATTACAAATACACATTACACTCGTATAAGCATTACTCATATAATCAATACCATACAAACAAGTGTGATTCTTACTCACCCCTCGGCACAAGTATAAACAGTACCATCTAAACATTACAATATGAGCCTTATCGTACAAACAAGAGGGTGTACAGTCCTTATTTATTTAACATTAGCATACATCTCTCTCTCTCTCTCTCGTTCATTCATTCAAAACACTCCTTTCTTTCACCTGTCTAAAAGCATATACAATAATTACGTTTGTTTAATGACACACTCCCTCTCTCTCTCTCTCTGTGCCATTCATTCAAAACAATTCCCTTTTCCTGAGAATTCACTACTGTTTGTTTATATAGTGATTCTCTCTCTCTCTCTCTCTCTCTCTCTCTCAGGCACAGTGAGTAATGAGATGCCAAACGGACTAGCCAAAACCAACAGAGGGAAAGGGGAGACAACGCAAATACTCTTCCCACGGCAAGGGGTGAAAGGGGAGGGGATGAGAAGGGGATGGGAAGATGAGCAAGGGATGGGAAATGAGTGGGGGTGGGAAGGCGAAGGAGAAAGAGAAGGGAGAAGGAGAGTGAAGGGGGAGAGGGAGAGTGAGGGGGGAGAGGGAGAGTGAGGGAGGGTGAGGAAGGAGAGGGAGAGTGAGGGGGAGAGGGAGAATGAGGGGGGAGAGGGGGAGTGAGGGGAGAGGGGGAGTGAGGGGAGAGAGGGGAGAGAGGGAAGGTGAGGGAGGAGGGAAAGAGTGGGTAGGAAAGGAGAGGGAAGTGAGGGGGAAAGTAGGGGATGGGGAGTGGAGGTTGGAGTACATGGGGTTAGGAAGGGGAGAGGAGAGGGAGAGGGGTTGGAAGGGGAGAGGAGAGGGCAACAGGAAGTGAAAGGGAAGTGCAAAGTATGGGTGAGTGGGGAGGAGAGTAGACGAGTATGTTGACAGGATGGATACAGCTACAGGGAATGTGCGGGAAGGAGGGAAAAGAAGGAGAGGAAAAAAGGAGGAAGAAAAAGGAGGAAAGGGAAGGAAGGGAAAATGTGGGTGGGTGGAAGGGAAGAGGCGAATCCAAACTGAAAATAGTAATAAGGAAGATGGGGCGGTAAGGGAAGAAACGTGTGTGTGTGTGTGTGTGTGTGTGTGTGTGTGTGTGTGTGTGTGTGTGTGTGTGTGTGTGTGTGTGTGTGTGTGTGTGTGTGTGTAGATAGTATTGTATAAGAAGGGAGAACAGGAATCATCTGAATCAAACGAGAGAGAGAGAGAGAGAGAGAGAGAGAGAGAACTAAAGTGACGGGAATGTAGAAAAGATGAATATGAATGAATGGCAAAGCAGAGTTAAACATGAAGACAAAATACCTGATGAATGGGATGCAAAATGAATAAATGGGAGATGAATGATAACGAAACAAAGATATGGAAAGGAGAAAAAAAAATAAAAATAACACAAGACAAAGAGTATTCGTTTGAAAAAGGGGAAGGCGGTGATGAAAGG
The DNA here is from genome assembly GCF_032717465.1 of Coenobita brevimanus. Taxonomy (NCBI): domain Eukaryota; kingdom Metazoa; phylum Arthropoda; class Malacostraca; order Decapoda; family Coenobitidae; genus Coenobita; species Coenobita brevimanus. The sequence continues at coordinate 18,740,415 of NC_137035.1, read as the reverse complement.
GTTAACAGGGAAGAGGTTAAATAAGGGAGAGGATGAACAAGTAAGGGGAAAAGGGAGAGGAAATATAAAGGGGGAGGGGAAGAGGGGAGAGGAGGGGATAATGGTAAGGACAAGAGGAATGAAGGGGGAGGGAGAGAAATGGTTAAAAAAGTAGAAGAGAAATCTAATGGAAGGTGAAGGGTAGAAGGAGTAGGTAAAGACGAGGAGGAAATGAAGGAAGGAAAAGTTAAGGGATGGGAGAAGGGAGGAAAAATAGGTAGGAGGGAAAGAAGGTAAATAAAAAAAAATGTAAATAAGAAGATAAAGGAGAGGTAAAGTGGTAGGTGAAAGGAAGGATGAGTAGGTAAGAGAGGAGAAGGGAGTGTGGGGGTGAAAGGTGAGGATGAGGTGAAGGGAGGTGGGAAAGGTACGATGCGTTGGTTACCAGGGCACCGGGCGGCCTTTAGACAGACAAGCGGTAGTAAACAAAAGAAGTGGTTATGCTCACAGGCCTTGGTAGTCTAAGATACTCATTTCAATCTATATTTACCATTTCATGTTTATGTGGTGTATCTGTCATCTTCGCGTGTCCATATGATGAGCTTTATCGTGAGAGAGAGAGAGAGAGAGAGAGAGAGAGAGAGAGAGAGAGAGAGAGAGAGAGAGAGAGAGAGAGAGAGAGAGAGACATACCACACTTTTTTACTAGGGTACATAAATTGCTTAATACATCTTATAACTACCGAATAAACGAGCCTTCGGAAGATATTGACACCACCATTAACTCCCTCTCCCTGGAATACCCAAACTAAGGGACTGAATAGGGAGGCTGCCAGAGATCGAACAGCGTGGAGGGCCGCCATGAGGTGACCAAGGCCGACGCGATCCAAGCATGTTGCAGCCTTTATAAACGATGCGATACGATACAGTAATCTACCTATCTATCTATATCTATTTATCTATCTATCTACCTATCTATCTATATACCGGTATATATGCTCTTAATTTTCAGTGTGTAGTTGTCAATTTATGCTTACTATATTTATTTTACTCTAACTTGGCCTAGAACTGCCCTCACCCCACCCTGAATGCTAACTTGTGATGATTGATTAACACTAGAATACGATGCTAGTTACGATGCAGTGCTGTGGAGAGGATGTAGAGCTGTCACACTGCCTCTTTCTGATACTGACCTACATCAAACAAGCTACAAAAGGACGAAAATCTAGGCCATGTTAAGGCGAAAGAACTGTGGTCATATTTTTTTACACCACTTGATAAGTAATCTATATATACTCGTCATACTCCTCATATATTTGACAATTTAGGTTTATTTAATCTTACTTAACCCACTCCTGTTTGACCTTTAGCAACATCTTCCCTAAACCTGTATTCTCGTCGGTTACGGAAGTTCCCTAACACCTTTTCCAACGCGATTTATTTTGCTCATGAACCCTTACTCATAAAAACTCTTCCTAAGCTATTTATTTCGTTTATTGCTACTTACTCGCAACACCTTATCCTAAGCGATTTATTCTGCTTATCATACCATACTCTAAGTTTTCCTAAGTTATTTATTCTGCTTACTACACCTCAAAATAACTTTTTCTAAGCAATTTATTTTGCTACCTAAACATTACTCATCACACCTTTTCCTAAGTGATTTCTTTTTATTACACCTTATTCAAACACCTTTCATAAGTGGTTTATTTTGGTTATTACACATTCCTGAAACAACTTTTCTAAAGCGATTTATTTTGCTTACTACATCTTACTCAAACACCTTTCCTAAGTGATTTATTTTACTTATTACACCTTACTCAAACACCTTTCCTAAGAGATTTCGTTTGCTTACTACATCTTACTAAACATTTTCTTAAGCGATTTATTTTGCTTATTACACCTTACTCATTTCCTAAGCGATTTATTTTGGTTATTACACTTTACTGTCGTACATAAATCCTTCCTATATCGCCATACTCTGCATAAACAACGCACAAAAGGATATTAACCAGTCATATCCAAAAATAAATCGCTAAGGAAGAGGTGTTAGAGAGTCTCCTTACCCTAAGAGAATTGAGATACAAGGAAATGAAAGGTGATGAGATACAAGGAAATGGAAGGTGATGAGGAGAAACAAGGGAAGGAAAGGTGATGAGGAGGAAAACGGAAATGAAAGGAGATGAGGAGACAAGGGAATGAAAGGTGATGAGGAGAAACAAGGGAAGGAAAGGTGACGAGGAGAAAAACGGAAATGAAAGGAGATGAGATACAAGGAAATGAAAGGTGATGAGGAGAAACAGGGGAAGGAAAGGTGAGGAGGAGAAAAACGGAAATGAAAGGTGATGAGATGCAAGGAAATGAAAGGTGATGAGGAGAAACAAGGGAAGGAAAGGTGATGAGGAGAAAAACGGAAATGAAAGGTGATGATGAGATGCAAGGAAATGAATGGAGATGAGGAGACAAGGAAATGAAATGGTGATGATGAGATGCAAGGAAATGAAAGGTGATGAGAGACAAGGAAATGAAGATGAGGAGAAACAAGGAAACAGGCAGACAGGAGTGACGATGCGGAAGAGTTAGGAGCAAGAGTGAAAGGGAGAGAGGAAGAATGAGAGTGAAAGGGAGTGAACGAGACGAAAGAGAGAGAAAAATAATTAGAGCAAGAAGATGGTAAAAACACTGGCATATACAAAGGCAGGAGAGAAAGGCCTAAAGATAATGACGATAAATAAGAGAGAAATAACCAATAATATACTGAGGAACGAGAGGAAATATAAAGTAGTGAAAGAGGAAGTGATATAGGAGAAGGATGAAATGAGAGAGAGAGAGAGAGAGAGAGAGAGAGAGAGAGAGAGAGAGAGAGAGAGAGAGAGAGAGAGAGAGAGAGAGAGAGAGAGAGATGAAATAACGACAAGATGAGAATGAAAGGGGAAAGCAAAACCGCAGACGGAAAAAAACACAAAAAAAAACATGGTGAAAGACGACCAAAGAACGAAGACAAAAAAAGAGAAGACGACGAAGAAGAAGAAGAAAGTGGGATGGAATTGGAAGAAGACAGAGTGAAGAAATGGGAAATGGGTGAAAGGGACGGTAGACTGAGAAGGAAAATAAGAAGTGAAAGATGAGCAAGGAAGTGGAGGGCAGTGAAGTGGAAAGATGAATACAGACGTGGGAAGGATGGGAAGCGAAAGGGCAGGAGGAATGTAGTGTACATGTGGAAACGGAAGGATGGAAGGAAAGAAGGACGGAAGGAAGGTAGAAAGGGAGACAGGATGGAAGAAAGAGAGAGGAAGAATATATAAATGCAGTGGAAGGAAGGAAGGAAGGAAGGAAGGAAGGTAGACGGGTGGGTGGGTGGGTAGGTAGGTAGGTATCATAGGTAGGTACGAAATAAGGAAGGGGAGATATGAGCAGAGATGATGAAAGTAACGCAAAATAGCAAGACGGAATCAAAACACAGAACAGACGAAAGCAAATGAATGGAACGCGAAATGCAAGGAGGGAGAGGCCAAGACAAACAGGCGAAGAGGAAGGAAATAAAGACGAGAAGTTAAAAATAACGAAAATGAAAAGCAGGCAAAGATATATATACGCCAAATAAAGGTGTAAAATATATACGGCAAATAAAGGTGTAAAATATATACGGCAAATAAAGGTGTAAAATATATACGCCAAATAAAGGTGTAAAATATATACGCCAAATAAAGGTGTAAAATATATACGCCAAATAAAGGTGTAAAATATATACGCCAAATAAAGGTGTAAAATATATACGCCAAATAAAGGTGTAAAATATATACGCCAAATAAAGGTGTAAAATATATACGCCAAATAAAGGTGTAAAAGGAACCACAGTGAAAGATTAATGAATAAAAAAATAAAGGAAAATTAAATAAGTTCGTCCATATGAATAAAACAATAAACAGATACCCCTAGCACCATTTCCTAAGCGATTTATTTTGTTTATTAGACCCTACTTTCCTCTTCTGTGCTACATAAGTCCTTCCAATATCGCCATACTCTGCCTAAATAACGTACAAAAGGGTATTAACCATCCATATCCAAAAATAAATCGCTAAGGAAGAGGGGTTAGGGAGCGTCCTTAACCGAGGAGAATACGGGCCTTATTGCTTTATTACTGCTTTATTCTTCTATTTTATTCGGTTAAGTAAAGGCCTCGTACTGAAGGGGTTAATGAAGGCTACATCTAACCCCTCCAACTCTGAAATAATATCGTCTGGGATGAAAGAAAGAAGAAAAACAAATTAAAAAAAAGAAAACTACGAAAAACACATCATCGTGGTGAAGGGATCGCTGGTAAGGAAAAATAGTGACAAGGAGAGTCTGAAAATTAACGGAAATAAAGACAAAGTAGGAGAAGATGAGAAAGACATGAAGAAGGGAGGAGAGAAAAGTTAACAAAAATAAAGTTAAATAATGACGAAGGAAGATAAAAGGAGGACGATGAGAACTTAACGCCATTGCGAAGGAAAAGACAAATATTAACAAAAAATATAGTAAAATAAGGACGAAGGAAGAGAAGATGAGGAAGATGGGAACTTATGTCACTGAGAAAGGGAAGGGAAGACAAATATTAACAAAAAAATATATATAGTAAAACAAAGACGAAGGAAGAGAAGAGGAGGAAGATGAGAATTTTACGTCACTGAGAAAGGGAAGACACGAAAAATATTGACACACACACACACACACACAAAGGGAAAAGAAAGACGAAGGAAGAGAAGAGGAGAAAGATGAGAACTTAAGCAATAGTGAGGAAGGGAAGAGAGAAAGAAAAATAAGGAAGGAGGAAAGGAGAAGAAAGACTAGAACTTAAGAAATATCACCAAATTTAGCACGGTCATGTCTTAAGTTTACTCCGTCTATCGTTTGGCAATTTTAGTCAGGTTAAGAGACAACAAATTCTGAAAGGAGTATACATTATCAGATATAAAATAAAAATGCTGAATAATATAAACTGGTAACACAAAAAATGAAATAAAAATAAGGTTGGGGAAGTGAACCAAAAATGAAAAATGATGAAGAGGGAAAGGGAAAAGCGGAGACGAAATGAAGAAGGAGATAAGTGAAGGTGAAGAAGAATCAAGTAGGGAAGAGAGAGGGTAATGAAAAAAGAAGAGGAATGACAGGTGAAGGTAATGAATACGTAGAAGGGCAAGAGGAGAGAAGCTGAAGAGACGAAGACAAGAGGGAAAGAGGAGAAAACCTGAGATGAATACACAGAAGGGAAAGAGGAGAGAAGCTGAAGAGACGAAGACAAGAGGAGGGAAAGAGGAGAAGACCTGACGAATGAAGACAAGAGGAGGGAAAGAGGAGAAGACCTGACGAATGAAGACAAGAGGAGGGAAAGAGGAGAAGACCTGACGAATGAAGACAAGAGGAGGGAAAGAGGAGAAGACCTGACGAATGAAGACAAGAGGAGGGAAAGACGAAAAAACTTGAGATGAAGACAAGAGGGAAAGAGGAGAGAAGCTGACGAGATGAATACAAGAGAAGGGAAAATATGAATACAAAGGAGTACAAAGGAAAGTAAACAGAAACATACCTACTGCTCCATTCAAGGCTGTTTGATAGAGGAAAGATTATGACAATGTAACTATGGGAGAGCAGGAAAGAGAAGATGAGAGAGTGAAGAGAGGAGAATATATAGGGAAGAGAAAAGGAGAGAAGGAAGAAGAGGGTACACAAGAGGGAGAGGAGAGGAGAAGGAAAAAGAGAGGAGAAAGAGCAGAATGATAAACAAGAGGTAGAGATGAATAGAGGTGAAAGGAAAAGTGAAGGTGAATAAGAAAAGGGAATGGATGACCAGACAGCGACCTTGCCGGAGGGGACTGCAACACACTACACCCCCACTACACTCTCTCTCTCTCTGGCACACACGAGAGAGAGAGAGAGAGAGAGAGAGAGAGAGAGAGAGAGAGAAGAGGGCAAACTTACAAAATACACAGATGAAATACACAGTTCATAATATTGGTGGTAAAACACACACACACACACACACACACACACACACACACACACGCAAAATTAGGACGAGGTAGTGACTCTGGCCTGATTAGGTTCTTAAGTCAACAACTCTGAGGTAACACTGACGGGGAAAACACACACACACACACACACACACACACACACACACACACACACACACACAACCCTGGCCCAATGTGTGTATATGTGCGTGAGAGAGAGAGAGAGAGAGAGAGAGAGAGAAAGAGTAGTGTAGTTGTCACCTGTCCTCAATCACATCCGCCAGCACCACCTCGCCTACACACCTGCCTTCCTCCTGACACCTGTTGCTTGATCCACGTGTTTGCCTCTTACCTGTAAACAAAAGAAACCATCATTAAATACACCTTTATACACCAAAACATTAGCAATAAATAAAGAGTATACACCAAAACAATAGCCATAAATATACATTATACACCAAAACAACATCAATAAATACAGTATACACCAGAACAATTGCTATATATAAACAGTATACACCAAAACAATAACTAAGAATATACAAACCCCGAAGTACTTCAGTTTACACACCCAAAAGTACTACATATATACTGTACTAAGCAAATACACATCATGACACAATGTAATAATTTGTACTTTTCCTTATTACGAGGATCCAGTAACGTAGTAATTATAACCCACTGTAAAATTACGTGTCTTATCTTCAAGGCTCAAGTTCCTCTCTCTCCGTTATCAGTGAAGCATCGCAGCATCTCAAGTTCATCTCCCCAGTGCACTGCCTCTATCTAAGAACACCATTATCTATCCGGGACATGATCTTCAATTCTTATCTCTAGCATCAAACCTTAACCCATTTTTCTGTCCTTGCTACCGACAGGTGTTTTCTCCACTCCACTGCTTGCTGTGAAGAGGGTTAGGCACGGCTAGTTTCCAGGAGGAGGAGGAGGAGGAGGATTTTAACAAAAAGCGTTATTAAGCAACCCGATGCGTCCCAAAGTGTTCCTGTAAAGTATCAGGGCTAATTATGCTATTGTTACAGAGCTTGTAGTATTAGCGAATAAACGAAAATGAGCAGAAGAGGTGATATACATGGCGAGCTTATTTTTTAGACCTTACCTACTCTGGCACTCTCCTTTCCACTCATTTCCTTCCCTTTGCATTCCTGTAATCCCGTTTCCACTTCTTTACTCCCCTTCAAACTCATTTACTCTCCTTTCCACTTCTTTACTTCCCTTTGCACTCCTTTATTCCCCTTTGCACTCCTTTACTCCCCTTTGCACTCCTTTACTCCCCTTTGCACTCCTTTATTCCCCTTTGCACTCCTTTATTCCCCTTTGCACTCCTTTACTCCCCTTTGCACTTCTTTACTTCCCTTTGCACTCCTTTATTCCCCTTTGCACTCCTTTACTTCCCTTTGCACTCCTTTACTCCCCTTTGCACTCCTTTACTCCCCTTTCCACTTCTTTACTTCCCTTTGCACTCCTTTATTCCCCTTTGCACTCCTTTACTCCCCTTTCCACTTCTTTACTTCCCTTTGCACTCCTTTATTCCCCTTTCCACTTCTTTACACTCCCCTTTCCACTCCCTTCGTCCTTCCATACCACCCAGTCCGGTCACCAATCCCATCTTGAATCTAAGGACACGTACTCACCCACGTACCCAATCCATCTCGAGTAACACAACCACACCCGGCCATATTCCACCACACGACCCATATATTCTCTCTCCATATACACCAACCTTCTCACACCCATATCACGACATCTGACCACGAGTAATCAGCTATTTTTACGACTCTCTTCCATACCAGCCCTCTCTTGCACGCCCTGTTCTATGCACCTCATATTACTACCCATCCGAAGCCCTATTCAGCTCAAGGGCTCATATCTATCCACGTCTGCCATTCTTCCCACACCCTTATAACTCAATCAAGACATCTAGACATAAGTAGTTATTAATTCTTTAAGACTTCCTTATCGTCCATGCCTCTCCAAATGTGCCATGCCTATTCATATGAAGATTATCTATACCAAAGATGTTCATCCCTGCCAATGTCATTTTCAAGAATCCAGCCACAACCATCTTCTTCATCCCTTACCTGTTAAATGTTACCTTTTACTCTCTCTCTCTCCCTCTCTCTCTCTCTCTCTCTCTCTCTCTCTCACACACACACACACACACACACACACACACACACACACAACTTTATTCAGTGATAAATATACCGCAGTAAAACGATAAAAAAAAAAACTCGATCATCATTTTGACCAAGCATTTAGATATTTGCATTTAATTTCACATTACACAAGACATTTTAATCCATCTGAGAAATCCACAAAAGTCACAAGATTAACCCCTTCAATCCTGTAATTATAATCCATTTTAATCTTGCTATCTCCACACGATTCTGTTTTGCTTAGGACAGGCTACAAGGGTTAGATGTTAGAGTGTCCCATCCAATATTAAAAGTTCCTTGTTTAGATGAATAAAATCGTCTAGTTGGAGAAAGAGAAATCGTCATCACAGTACGAGTCAAGAAAAGTAACCTATATCCTCTCCATCAACACTATATCTATCCACATCTATTGCTTCTAGTTCCGTCTTTCAATCCTTGCCACATCCATCAACACTACATCAATCAACATCTATTGCTTCTAGTTCCGCCTTTCAATCCTTGCCACATCCAGCAACACTACATCAATCAACATCTATTGCTTCTAGTTCCGCCTTTCAATCCAAGCCACACCAAACCCCATCTTACAATAGTCTTGAGTCAATCCTTCACCGAGACACACCAAAATTTGCCCCCCCTCTGATGATCATTCTGCATCTACATCTCGTCACAACCACCGTCCTTGTTATCTCTCTCTCTCTCTCTCTCTCTACACAACATATCTTTAACACCTGACACAACCTCTTTAGATTTTACTCTTAGTTATATTTTCTCCACAGTAATATACGTTTCCATTTCACACATGCTGCTCATCTTTCCATCAGTCAATCCCTTTACAGCCACACATTCATCTTAGCCACCCCTATCCATTTCGATCCACTTTTCAACCTTCTCTTAATCCCATCCTTCCTTCATCCTTTCCTTAGATTCATTCATCCTTCCTTCATCCTTTCCTTATACTCATCCATTCTTCCTTCATTCATTCCTTATACGGTACTCGTTCATCCTTCCTCATACTCATCCATCCTTCCTTCACCCTTTCCTTATACTAATCCATCCTTCTTTCACCCTTTCCTTATACTCACCCATCCTTCCTTCAATCTTAACCTGTCTCCCATCTATCCAACCTTCTTTCAGTCCTTTCCTAACTACTCAGGCATCCTTCCTTCAACTCCCTTCTAATCACGTAATCATCCTTTCATCAATCCTTTTCCTACCTAGCCATTCAACCATCAACTCTTCCTTCAACTTTCTCCCAGCCCATTCATTCATCCTTCCATCAACCATCTCTTTTTCACCCATCCATCCATCATCCACCCCCCTCCTAGCTACCCACCCGTCCTTCTTTCAACCCTTCTTTGCTATCCAGTCATCCTTCGCACTATCCTAACCACATCTACCACGTTCCATCCTTCCACACAATTCTTTCACAGCTACCCACCCATCCTTTCCACCCCTCTCCCAACCATCCTAAACACACATCCCAGTCGCCATCCTTTGTCTAATCCTTCCCTAGTCGCTCACTCATCCCGTCCACCATTCTTCGTACCATCCCAACCAAATTTCTCCACACCTATCCTCTGCTAAATCCTCCCTAGCCATTCGTTCATCCTCCCCACCCCCCTCCCTACCATCCTAATCACATCTCACCGTTTCCATCCTTCCTTATAATCCTTTCCTAGTCTTTCCTTCATCCTCTCCACTCCTCTCCCAATTTCCATCCTATCTCCAATCCCTCCCTAACCCCTTCCCCACATCCTAACCACCCCTCCTCTTTTCCATCCCTACTTCAACCCCTCCCCACCCCCCTCCCCCACATCATAGCCCCTCCACAGTACCTTACCCCCTGCCACTATGAAGGGATCGCACCCTACACACCCTATCACCTTGATCTCTCACTGGCCACACCCTGTTACGTGTGTTGATGTTCTATTGTGTACACTGACCCCACCTTAAGTTTTTATCCTGGTGTCCATCTCTGCTTCTCTTTGTTCGTCTGTCTGTTCCACTTTCTTTGTTTACCTCTCTCTCTCTCTCTCTCTCTCTCTCTCTCTCTCTCTACTTTCCATATACCAGTCTTTCCCTTTCTTTATCTGCCTCTCTGTCCTTCCAGCTCTGTTTAACTGCCTCTCTCTCTCTCTCTCTCTCTCTCTCCTTGCATCCATCTATGCTTCTCTTTGTCTCACTCTATATCTAGCTAACCTTCCGTCCTAATTTCTTTATCTACCTGCCTGTCCCCTGTGCATGGACCTCTATACCTATCAGCTTGTGTGTGTGTGTGTGTGTGTGTGTGTGTGTGTGTGTGTGTGTGTGTGTGTGTGTGTGTGTACCACCAAGTTCTGTGCCTGTCAGTCTGATTACACGTCTCCATTGCAAACTTCTCATCCAATTCCTCTCTCTCTCTCTCTCCTTCAATTCCCCGCCAATCAACATTTTCCATTACCCTAACCCCCACCTGCCCACATATCCAATCTCCCTAACCTACCATCTCTTCGCTTCCTAAAATACATCAGTCTTATTACTCCTAGAAAGCTCCTAACACCTCTTCCTAACTGATTCATTTTTTATGTGTCTGGCTAATGTCGTTTTGTAGTTTATTTATGCAGAGTATGGTGATATGAGAAAGATTTAAGCAACACCAAAGAGGACGGCAAGGTGTAATAAGCAAACTAAATCGCTGGGGAAGAGATGTCAGGGAGCTTCCTTAACCCACGAGAATACGAACCCCAAAAAATAGCTTACGGGAGTGCAAAAATGACCAAATATCTTTTTTTTTAATATCTATCTAACTATCTATCTAATTTGTCTTACGGTCAATCTGCTGAGTTTGAAATCGGACATCGGATAGTTTTCTGAGTGATATTACATTTTAAAACATCATATAAGAGATTTTAAAGGTGTAATACGCATAATTATGACTCAATATTATGTTACTGACACACACACACACAAAGCCCACACACCCGTCCACCCACACATACACAACCCCCCACCTACCCACCCACACAATCCCCACAAACACAACCCCCCCACACACACGGTCCACCCACCCATCCACCCATCAACACACCCACACACACAACCCTCCCTCCCACCCATACACACAATCCCCACAGACAACCCACCGACACACATCCCACCTACACAACCCCCCACACACGACAAAAAGATAATCCAAGTACAAAAATAAATTATAAAAACTGACATTACTTCCTCAACATCAAACTACCCCATCTCATCCTTCCTTACTAATATCACACTCTAAATACTCCTTAATAATAATAATAATAATAATAATAGCTTGGGAATTAAGTAGCTAATATGTACCTGTCCTTTTTTTACAACAACCCTAATTGACTCATTCGTAATTACACACTCATTACGTGCCTCTGTTCATTTTTTCTCTTCATTTTTTTCTCATTTGCAATTACCTCTCATCATCATGCTTCCCTGTTATCTCTCTCTCTCCTTCCCTCCCCCCCTCCCTCTCTCTCTCTCTCTCTCTCTCCAGCAATCATCAATCCCTTCAATCCATGTCCTTTTTTATTCTACTCTCTCTCTCTCTCTCTTCATTAACCCCTTCATTAATTCCTAAGCTGAATAAAATCGTCTGTAATTAGCAAGAATAAAGAAATAAATAATGTCTTCGTACTACAGGGGTTAACTATCCAATTACTTATCACCCCTTCATTACCATCCCCCCCTTGACTATCCAATTACTCATCACCCCCTCATTACCATCCCCCCCTTGACTATCCAATTACTCATCACCCCCTCATTACCTTCTCCCCCCTGACTATCCAATTACTCATCACCCCCTCATTACCTTCTCCCCCCTGACTATCCAATTACTCATCACCCCCTCATTACCTTCTCCCCCGACTATCCAATTACTCATCACCACCTCATTACCATCCCCCCCATGACTATCCAATTACTCATCACCCCTTCATTACCATCCCCCTCTGACTATCCAATTACTCATCACCCCCTCATTACCATCCCCCCTGACTACCCAATTACTCATCACCCCATCATTACCCTCCCCCCCTTGACTATCCAATTACTCATCACCCTTCATTACCATCCCCCCCTTGACTATCCAATTACTCATCACCCCATCATTACCTTCTCCCCCCTGACTATCCAATTACTCATCACCCCTTCATTACCATCCCCCCCTGACTATCCAATTACTCATCACCCCCTCATTACCATCCCCCTTGACTATCCAATTACTCATCACCCCATCATTACCCTCCCCCCCTGACTATCCAATTATTTATCACCCCATCATTACCCTCCCCCCCTGACTATCCAATTACTCATCACCCCATCATTACCACCCCCCCATGACTATCCAATTACTCATCACCCCCTCATTACCATCCCCCCCCTCAGCAGCTGGTCATTTTCCTTCCTGCTTCTGCCTTCACTCCCTCTCTCATTCATCTTGCCTTCTCCTGTCATCTCACTCTCAGGTCATCTTCTTCCTCCTTCCTGCTTCCCCCAAATCTCATTCCATCCACACGCCAAACCCACAAGCTGATATTTTCCAGTTTTTCTTCCATTCTTCCTCTCTCTCTCTTTATGCCTCTGTTTTTGTCTGTCTGTCTGTCACTCTCTCTCTCTCAATAAATCTACCAAAGACCATAATTTTCTCACAGCTAACCCTCTCTCTCTCTCTCTCTCTCTCTCGTATCTCCTCCGCCATCTCTTAATCTCTCTCTCGCTCCTGCATTCACCCAACACTTCCTTCTTCCATCCTCGCCTCCTTACTCTCTTATCTTTAATCTCCCTCACTCCATCAACTCTCCACTTCCTTCTCCTCTCCTCTCCATCTCTAATCTCACTATCTCTATTCTTTCTCACACTTCCACTCCCTCCTACCCTCTCCATCTCTAATTTCTTTCACTCCTCCACATGCTTCTGTCCAACCTCTCTCTCTCTCTCTCTCTCTCCCTCCTCTATTTCTTTCTCTTCTTATCTCCATCTCTATAATCTAACTCCTCCACTTCCTTCTGTCCGATCTCAAATCTCTCTCTCTCTCCTTTGTCTCACTCCTCTATTCCTCAACCACTTCCAATCTTCTATATCTTCCTTAACACATTCCTCTTGGCCACTTATCACACTTCCTTGCACCTTCAAACTCACACATATATTTTCTATCCGTAACTGTCTACAACCACTCTTCTCCCTCAATCCTCCTCCACCATTTTCTCGTCACTCCCTCAATCCTCCTTCATTTCCTTTCGCCTCTTCCTCAATCCTCCTCTTCTTCCACTTATCCTTCCCCCAGTCCTCCTCCTCTTCCTCTTCCTTCATTTCCTTCCATCTCTTCCCTAGTCCTCCTCCTTTTCCTCTCATCCTTCCCCTAATCCTCCTCCTCCTCCTCTTCCTTCATTTCCTCTCATCTCTCCCCCAATCCTCCTCTCTCCTCCTCCACTTCCTCTCACCCCTCCCTCTCTTCCTCCTCTTCTTCATTTCCTTTCATCTCTTCCCCAGTCCTCCTCTTCTTCTTTCATTTCCTGTCATCTCTCCTTCAGTCTCCCTCAATCTTCCTTCATTTCCCCTCGCCTCTCCATCAGTCCTCCTCTTCTTCCTCTCATCTTTCCCCTAATCCTCCTCCTCGTCTTCCACTTCCTTTCATCTCTTCCCCAATCCTCCTCCTCTTCCTCCACTTCCTCTCATCCCTCCCTCTCTTCCACTCGTGCACCCGCCAAGGCCACGCACTCCATCTCTACGCCGTTACTTCCACTTCCTCATACTCTTCCACAACTACCGTACCACACCACCACTCACAACCACTACAACCATCCCCTACCATCATCCCACCCTCTATACACAACTACCACACCACCACTCCCTCACTCACAACCACTACAACCATCCCCTACCATCATCCCACCCTCTATCCACTACCACACCACCACTCCCTCACTCACAACCACTACAACCATCCCCTACCATCATCCCACCCTCTATCCACTACCACACCACCACTCACAACCACTACAACCATCCCCTACCATCATCTCACCCTCTATCCACTACCACACCACCACTCCCTCACTCACAACCACTACAACCATCCCCTACCATCATCCCATCCTCTATCCACTACCACACCACCACTCACAACCACTACAACCATCCCCTACCATCATCCCACCTTCTATCCACTACCACACCACCACTCCCTCACTCACAACCACTACAACCATCCCCTACCATCATCTCACTCTCCTACCATTACCATAATCAGGCTTAAGAACATGGCTGCAACTCTAGCTACCATATTAGGAGATACCATACCATTTCTTTTCAAATAATAATAATAAAAATAATAATAGTAATAATAATAATAATAATAATAATAATAATAATAACAGTAATCATCATCATCATCATCCTTATTCCCTCAAAGACAGACAGAGAGAGAGATGGGAACGGATAGACAGACAGACATATAGGGATAGACATAATCATAAATAGATAGATTAACAGATTCACAGATATACAAAACATTACTTATATATATCCCATAAAATATCAAAGCTTCCCAAGTAGACACAAAGATAAATACATAAATAAATAAAAAAAAATCAACTGCCGCCCATATACCTGGTCCGCAGTAAAAAAGTTATACCCTGAACAACACTCCCTCATAAACCTACACAATGGTACACTTACACCTTTACAGCCACTTCATCTACCACTTCATTCACCTTCAGCACTACTCCTATACTCCTTTTTCTTTAACTTGACCTAAAATTGCCACTACTATGTTCCTTTTACTACACATATGGTACACTTACACCTTTACAGCCACTTCATACACCAATTCATTCACCTTCAGCACTACTACTATACTCCTTTCACTTTAACTTGACCTAAAATTGCCACTACGATACTCCTTTTACTTTAACTTGGCCTAAAATTGCTATCTCCTATCTTGAACGTTGAGTTGTAACCCTAGATTAACACTAGAATACGATGTTAAGTCACGAAAAAGTGCTACGGAAAGGAGAGCTGTAGTATTGTCTTATTCAACCACTGAGCTACGTGAAATAAGCTGCAAAAGGACGAAAATCTGGGCCAAGTTAAGATGAAAGAACTATAGCAACGTCCCGAGTGAAAAATGAAGAATATAAAAAATGTATGAGTGAATGACGCAACATCTACAGTACTACAGCCCTACAACCTTTCCGTGCCACTTCTTCGTGACTAGCGCCATATTCTAGCGTTCACTTCTGGCTACAGTTCATTGCTAGCACTCTAAATACCCCTACACATTTCCCATATCGACTTCTTCGTGACTAGCAACATATTCTACTATTAATCTCTAGTCGAATTTGGCTCTCAGTTCTCTCTCTCTCTCTCTCTCTTTCATTTTTTTTTTTTTTTTTTTTTTTTTACGGAACGATATTGCGGTCTTCTGGCCTTAGGTTCCTTCTTCCTTGCACACACACACACACACACACACACACACACACAAAGTTACGGTGCAGGAGAGAGACCCCTTCATGTGGCGGCACTGATATGGCCAGGGGACTCAACTATCTACCTATAAAAGTCTCTCAGTTACCTTCCTATCCCCCGAAATGCGGATGGTGGACCGCAGAAGAGGAACTTGAAGCCTGCAGTCCACCGGGTTCACATTTAACTACTATTAATTCCAAGTTACAACCCAGCGTCAGGATGGAGGGGAGGCAATTTCCAGCTTAGGATGAGGTGTCACGGAGCTTCCTTAACCGACGAGAATGAGTCACACATAAAAGGATAAAACGTATAATCAAAATAAATCGCTTAGGATGAGGTGTTAGGGAGCTTCCTTAACTGACAGGATTGGGTCACACATAAAAGGATAATATGTATAATCAATATAAATCGCTTAGGATGAGGTGTTAGGGAGCCTCCTTAAAAAAAAAAAAGGAGAGGCCAAGACTATCCCAGATTTCACCATCGTTCCCACTGTTTCCGTCCTTTCCCAATAAGCATCGTATGAACTACCATCATTCCCTCACCATCATCATCATCATCATCACACCATAACTATTTCCATTTACTAACGATCGTCATCATCTCAGCATTACCTTCATTTTTTACTAACAGTCATTACAAAAACACCACATTTTCTTTACTAATCATCATCATCACAACCATCATCAACATTTTCATCATCATCATCGCCATCTTCATCCAAATTCATCATCGTCATCACCATCTTCCTCATCATCATCATCTTCATCTTTCTCTTCATCAACTACTTCATCACCATCTTCACCCGAAATCATCATCATCATCATCATCAACTAAATTCATCATCATCATCACCACCACCACCACCACCACCACCATCAACCTCATTACTGCATCACCATTTCCTTACCAACTATCATCACTACAGGCCAATCTCCATTAATTCACTATCAATCATTATCACTACCGCAACAACCATCATCGTAACAGCTACCGTGTGCAAACTGATAATTGTCACTTTCCTCGACCATCCTTGCCGGTCCCTAATTGCCCTCATTACCACATCCACTAATGACTTGCTTAATCTTGCCTAATTGTGCATACCGGTGTGAGTGGAAAATAATATGGCCAGGATGGAAGGAAGGAAGAAAAAGAAAAAAAGGAAGAAAAAAAATAAAAGGAAGGAAGAAAGATAAGTTAAAGAAAAGAAGGAAGGAAGGATGGAAGAAAGAAAAAGAAAGAAAGAAAGGAAGAAAGAAAGGAAAGAAAGAAAGAAGAAAGGAAGATAAAATGGAAGGAAGGAAGGAAGGAAGGAAAGGTGGATGGATGGAAAGAACGAAGGAGGGAAGACGGGAGGTGGAAAGCTGAAAGATCTGGAAAGAGGGAGGAAGGAAGATGGAAAGCAGAAATAACTGGAGGGAGGGAGAGGGGAAGGAAGGAAAGTAAGAATAAATATGTGCACATATATAAAGGGAGGAAAGAAGAAATGAATAGCAAAGGAAAAACGAGGATAAAACGAGAGAGAGAGAGAGAGAGAGAGAGAGAGAGAGAGAGAGAGAGAGAGAGAGAGAGAGAGAGAGAGAGAGAGAGAGAGAGAGGACGACTGAAACAGGAAGAGGGAAAAAGAGGAAAGGTGGGTGTTGGAGCAATGAGGAAGAGGAGAGAGGGAGGGCGGGCGAGGGGAAGGGGGAAGAAGGAGCAGGGGGAAGGGAGGGGAGGGGGGGGAAGGTGGAAAAACCAAGAAGAGAGGTGGAATGGTGTCTGGTGGGGACTGGGGAGGGGAGAGGAAGGAAGGGGGAGAGGAGGGAAGAAGGAACGATGGAGGAAGAGAAAGTTGATAAACGGGAAGAAGGAAGGAAGGTAGAGGAGAAAGGTGTGTGTGTGTGTGTGTGTGTGTGTGTGTGTGTATGTGTGTGTGTGTGTGTGTGTGTGTGTGTGTGTGTGTGTGTGTGTGTGTGTGTGTGTGTGTGTGTGTGTGTGTGTGTGTGTGTGTGTGTGTGTGTGTGTGTGAGAGAGAGAGAGAGAGAGAGAGAGAGAGAGAGAGAGGGGTGAAATTAAGAGTGATTCCAGTGAGTTACACAAAACTTCCGTATCGTGTTAGGCCAGATCCACTCTTCCGCCTTCACCCACTCCTGTATTCATTCATTTATTCATTTATTATTCATCCCATCGCCCTCCTTCATTCCTAAAAGCCTTCATTTATTATTCAGCCATCCCTCTCCTCAATTCCTTCATCACTAAACAACTATTTTCCTTCATTCATTCTATCTCATACCCTCCTTACATCATTCATCTCACCTCCTTCACTCACTCCTCCATGCCTTCATTCATTATTCACTTTTCATCCCCTCCTTCTTTCACGCCTATATTCCTTCATTCAGTTTTTTTTTTCTCTCTCTCTGTCTGTCTCTGTCCGTCTGTCTGTCTGTCTCTCTCTCTCTCTCTTGCACATCACCCTTACACTCGGTTCATCTACTCATCCTCTCCCCCATCATTCATATGCTCTCCCCTCTCTCCCCCCACCCCTCCTCTTCTCCCTCTCTACCCACCCCTCCGTTCCACCTATCCACCCCTTATCCTTCTATCCTCCACCCCTCCTATCCATGTATTCACCCCCTCCCCAGCATTCATCCAACCCTTTACTCCAACATCCCTCTGTCCCCCCACCTCATCCCCTCACATTCATTAGCACCCGTCTAGCAGCAAACTCTCATCCCTTTTCTGTCCAACTCTCTAATGCAAGAATTAACCGTTACTCCCAGGCCTTCATTTATGCAACAGGTCAACTCTGGAATTGTCTCCCTCTGTCTGTATTTCTAACTTCCTATGACCTCCAGTCTTTCACACGTAGTGTGTCCAGGCATCTCGAAATGAACGGATCTTGAATTTGGCTCTCTTTTGTATTGATTTTTTTTTCTTCTAGGAAGGAATGGTTTGCGGGCTTCTGGCCTTTGGTTCCTTCTTTCTTACATAAAAAAAAAAAATTCACCCATTCCC
Source organism: Coenobita brevimanus (assembly GCF_032717465.1). Taxonomy (NCBI): domain Eukaryota; kingdom Metazoa; phylum Arthropoda; class Malacostraca; order Decapoda; family Coenobitidae; genus Coenobita; species Coenobita brevimanus. The sequence continues at coordinate 18,721,791 of NC_137035.1, read as the reverse complement.
CTCATCACCTCTCTATTCCCCTCCCTTCCCCACCACCTCTCTGTCCTCCCAATCCTCCCCTCCACCTACTCACTCCTTCACTTCCCCATTTCTCCCACCCTTCACTTTCATCCCTCCCTCCCCTCCACTCCATCTACCCCCCCCCCTTTTCTCCCCACCGTCCACTCTACGTACCCACTTCCTTATTATCCTCCCTCCTTCTTACTTTCATCCACTCCTTCCCTCCCTCCCCTTCCCTTCGTCTCACTCCTCCCCTTCAACTCCCTTCCTCTTCATCTCTTCCGCACTTATCTCTCTCCCATACTCCTCCATCTACTCCCCCTATCTCTCCCCTCTCCCCTCCGCCTTCTCAGCCCCTCCCCATCATCATTATCTCCGCAACAACACAGGGGAAGTGACACAAATACCTGGAGCTCCTCAAACTTCCCTTCCTCATTCCCAACTATCTATTTCAACCTGCAATGCCGTTTCTATTACTCTCTCTCTCTCTCTCTCTCCTCCTCCTCCCCCTTAACCACTTCCTCCTCTCCCCTTCCACCCCCTCCCCCTCCCTTGATTATCTGAGTTACATTTAATTAATCTCTTGACCCTCTCTCTTCCTCCTCCCTCTCTGTATCTTGTTTACACACACACACACACACACACACACACACACACACACACACACACACACACACTCACTCTCTCTCTCTCTCTCTTTCTCAACCATCAGCCAGGAACAACATAACCTCAATTTGACCTCCCCCTCCAATAACAGATGCGCTCTCTCTCTCTCCTCCCCCCTCTCTCTCTCTCTAAACCATCGCCGGGAACATAACCTTAATTCGACCTCCCCCTCCAATAACAGATGCGTTCTCTGTCTGTCTGTCTGTCTCTCTCCCTCTCTCTCAACCACAAACTCAATTTCCTCTCATTAAACTTCCCCACCCCAACTTCCTTGTTCCCCTCCCCTCCCCTCTCAGAACACACCATCCCCCCCCCCACACCTGTTCTTCCTACTTCCCTTCCTCTCCCCTCACTCCCCCTCCCTGCCCTCTTCCCCTCCCCTCCCCTCAGTCCCTCTTCTCCATTCCCTTCTCCTCCCCTCAGTCCCCCTTCTCCCCTCCCTTCCCCTCTCTTCTCACTTAAGCCTCCCTCCCCTCCCCTCTTCTTTTCCCTCAGTTCCTTCTCCCCAGTGTTACCCCCCCACACCTCCCTCTCCTCTCATCCACTCTTCCACCCCCCTCCTATCCCCTGTCACCCTCTCACTCCTCCCAGCCCTCCCTCCTCCTCCCTCTCTCCTCTCCCCTCCCTTCCCCACCTGAGGCAGTGATAAATTGAGTGAGTCATATACAAGCAAGTGGGGGGGGGGGAGGTCAGGCCCACGTGAATAAGGTGGATGAGTGGATGATGGAGTGGATGAAAGCAATGCGTGGAGGGGATGGTGGATGATGGAGTGGATGAAAGCAACGCGTGGAGGGGGTGGGTGGATGATGGAGTGGATGAAAGCAATGCGTGGAGGGGATGGTGGATGATGGAGTGGGTGAAAGCAATGAGTGGTGGGGATGAGTGCATGATGAGGTGGATGAAAACAGTGAGTGGAGGGGGTGGTGGATGATGAAGTAGATGAAAGCAGTGAGTGGAGGGGATGAGTGGATGAAAACAGTGAGTGGAGGGGGTGGTAGATGATGGAGTGGATGAAAACAGTGAGTGGAGGGGGTGGTGGATGATGAAGTGGAGGAAAACAGTGAGTGGAGGGGATGAGTGGATGTCTGAGAAAGCAACAACACTGACCAGAATACAAACAGTGGACAAAATGAGCAATTACTCCCAAGTTGATGACAGAATGGGGATTGTGAGTGAGTGAGTAAAAAGTAAGTGAGTGAGTGAGTGAGTGAGTGAGTGAATGAGTGAGTGAGGAGTGAGTGAGTGAGTGAATGAATGAGTGAGGAGTGAGTGAGTGAGTGAATGAATGAATGAATAATTGAATGAATGAATGAGGAGTGAGTGAGTGAGAGTGACCGAATGGAATGATTAAGTGGTCGGGTTAGGGTAAGATTAAGTGGATGACCATTATGAAGAGGAAAAATAAATAAATAAGAAAAGAGAGCAAGAAGAGAACAGTAAACAAAGTGAAGTGAGTGAACGAAAGGAAGAGTAAATTGACAAACCCGCTGCGTCAAATGAGGTGATAATAACATGTAATGAAGGTAAGTGAAACACAATGAAGGGGAGTGAAATCAGGAGTACGAAAATGACAGGAATAAAGCATTGTATTTAGATGTATGAGGCTACACACACACACACACACACACACACACACACACACACACACACTCTCTCTCTCTCTCTCTCTAGCACACTTTCAGAGGTCACTGTCTTCTGAACTCCCCTTGCACCTCAGTCCTTTAAGGCGGGCACGCAGCACCCGTCAAACTACACATACTCCCCCTCCCCCTCTCACACCCCAGAGAGTAACAGTCTCCAGTACTCTAAGGCCTTCACACACACAACTGGTCAACTACGGAAATGACCTCCCGAGTCAGTAATTCCCTCTGACTCTGACCTCCAGTCTTTTAAAAACCAATGTGCTCAAGTACGACGAAAAAAATGTACCTTGTTGTAATATTCTGTTCAGCATCTCTCTGTAGGCTATCGGTACTTCATTCACCTACTGCATCTCTCTCTCTCTCTCTCTCTCTCTCTCTCTAATGTTGACAGTTTGCGCTAGTACCGGTATCATAAAAAAGGAATATTAAGGAGCACCACGCAAAATAAATCGCTCTAAAAGTGGTGTTCCGACAGCTCCTTAAACCAGTAACATAAAAAGGGATTATTAAGGAGTAACACGCAAAATAAATCGCTCGTTAAGAGGTGTTACGAGAGCCAAGCGAGTGAGAATACGAGCATAGTAAAAAGTAAATAAAGGAATGGAAGGAGCGAAGAGAAATAAATAAAAAAAACACAAAAAAACTGAAAAAAAAACATGGAACGGATGCACGGAAGTGTTTGTATACCGGAAGAACCTTTGTATCTCTCCCTCTCCCTCCCATTCCCTCCCTCCCTCCCTCTCTCTACCCTCCCACATCCCTCCCACTCGCTGTTACTCTCGGTCATTTGGGGAGAGGAAAAAATACGAGGGTCCCTTTTGGGATACCTGATTAGCACACACACACACACAATAACAACACAACAGCAACAACTCTCATCAATAACAACAGCAACTTTCTCTCTCTCTCTCTCTCTCTCTCACACACACACACACACACACACACACACACACACACACACACACTTAGCTACAGGCGGGCTGGTGTGTCGTGGTGTGCATATAAAACAGGAGAAGGTATACATATAGGAAGAATACACCTGGATAAACTTCTAGCCCGAGAAAGGTATACACAGTAGATATACACTAAAAACAAAGAATTATTTTGTATTTGTTTTTCATTCCTCTATTCATATTGTAAATAAAAAAAATAGTACAGGGTGGATGAGATGGAGGGATGGAGTGGAGAGGTATATGAAAGAGGGGGGGTGTGAGCTGTGGGGAGGGCAGTGAAATGGCAGGGGACAGGGCGACATGGGGGCGATTTGTTTGTGGCCACCCCTTACAGGCTTAAGGTGTCTGGCAATAGATAGATAGATAGACAGATGGATAGATAGATAGACAGATGGTCCTTTGAGTGTTCCGTGAGAATTTTAAGGAACTTGGGGTTACTGTAGAGGTAATTATGCGATAATACGGGTCCAGTGATCACCAATTACCGACCTATAATTACTGATGACCTTAGGGGTGAATTAGGAAGCAGACTATTAATGCCTATGCCATTAGTAGTTAATTATGAGACCATTTTTTGCACATGTCATTGGTAGTTAAGTATGAGACCAGTTTTGCCCATGTTATAGTAATTAATTATGAGGGAGACCGTTTTCGTCCGTCATTAGCAGTTAATTATGAGGAAGACCATTTATATGTCATTAGCAGTTAATTATGAGGGAGACTATTTCCCCCCATAACGCAATTAGTAACTCAGGCTCCATGACGGATGAAAACTGGACCCAAATAGGTAGAGCATTAGTCCCTTCAAATAAAATCTATCATATTTTCCTGAAATAAAAAAAAAAAAAAAAAAAGTCGCAAGCGCCTGTATAAAGCCAAGTCTGGACATATTTTACTCTCGCCCTTTCACGAGACCCACTTAACAACCCCCCCCCAAAAGACCAGCTGAATAAAACCGTCTGGAATGAAGAGGTAAATAAAAAACATGATATTAAATTGAAGAGGCGAGGGACATAATGGAGATGGATGGATGGATGGATGGTGTGTGTGTGTGTGTGTGTGTGTGTGTGTGTGTGTGTGTGTGTGTGTGTGTGTGTGTGTGTGTGTGTGTGTGTGTGTGTGTGTGTGTGTGTGTGTGTGTGTGTGAGAGAGAGAGAGAGAGAGAGAGAGAGAGAGAGAGAGAGAGAGAGAACGTGCAATAAAAAAAAACATAAACAAGCAAGTAAGTAATGACCAGAAAGGCCTTGAGATGAGAAACAAACAACATTCACTACAGAAGCTTTAGTTCAGGTTATAATTCTCTCTCTCTCTCTCTCTCTCCACCCACCTAACAAGAGGGAGCAGTAGTACGGTGGGAGGGGGGGGTTCGTCTAATATTACCAAATTCTCGTTTACTGGAAAAGGTTCAAGGTAAATCCACTCTTCCACGAAATTAATTAAGGACTGATCACCTGGCAGGGTCCGTCAGGTGTGTGTGTGTGTGTGTGTGTGTGTGTGTGTGTGTAATTCACCGGGTCGGTCAGGATCACTTGATGGTCGTGATCGTCAGCATTTTACCCTCCCGTAAGGGAGCTGAGAGCTCATATAGTCCGATCTAAGGGCAAGGCTGTGACCTTCACACACCTACACACCCGTCCCCTTGCTCAAGGGGGACAGTAACCACCCACTTCGTCAGTGAAACTTTTCGCAACCTGAGCGAGGCGCGAACTCCCGTCTACCAGATGGCAAGCGAGAACGTTACCACTGCGCCAGCGAGCGGTGTGTGTGTGTGTGTGTGTATGTGTGTGTATGTGTGTGTGTGTGTGTGTGTGTGTGTGTGTGTGTGAGAGAGAGAGAGAGAGAGAGAGAGAGAGGTTCTGGTGCATCTGTACATATGTAATTTCATATTAATCCCTGACCTTACCCAACCCCCTCCTTCTCTGTCACTTTTTCCTTCCTACTTCCCCTCCGTCCTTCCTTCCCCCTCCCTCCTATTTCTCCTACCTTCTCTATCCTTCAACCTCCCCTTATTCCTACCTTCTCTCTCTCCTTCCTTCCCTCCCACTGCTTCCTCCTTTCCTTTCCTTTACCTTCTTCCTCTTCCCTCATTCCTTTTAAGTCTTCATAGCGGTACCACTCCCACACCTTCCCTTCCTGTTTCTTCCTCCTGCTTCCTCTTTTCTGGTCTTCTTCCTCCTCCTCCCTTCCTACTCCGTTCCAATATTTTCTTATACCGGTACCTTCTTCCTCTTCGATCCTTCTTTTTACCCCCTTTCCTGCAACATCCTCTCTCTCTCTCTCTCTCTCTCTCTCTCTCTCACTCAGCCTATCTCTTTGCTTCCTGTGCGTTCTCTCCTTTCTTCAACCTCCCTTTGCCATTTCTTACCCCTCCCTCCAATTTCTCCCCTTTCTTCTTTCCTCGCATCTTCTCTTCCTTCCCTATCTTTTGTTTTCCCTTCTTCCTCTTTCCTCCTCTTAAACCCCTCTACCGCTATGCTCCTCCACTCCTCTTCCTTCCCCCTCTCTCTCCTCCTCTTCTCCCTCTTTTTATATCTTCCCCATTCTTTTCACCATCTCCTACTCTTTTTGTACTTCTCTCTTCCTCATCGTTTTTACGTCCACCTAGCTATACCCCTCCTCCCCCCTCCCCTCCCCTCTTCCTCTTCCTTACCCTTCCTCCTCCATCCCAGTCTTAGTCTTAGTCTTCGCTTCTCCCTATTTTCCGTTCTCTGAGGTCAGCTAATTCACCTGCGTACCACACACCTTCACATGTCACCACTTCGTCTCTATTATCTAATGGCTATAAATAGGTCTGGGGGAACATCAAAGTAGGATATAATGAGACAAACATTTAAAACTGTTCCCTGCCCCAGCCTGGTGTTAATCTAGCGTCTTTTCCGACATGATACCTTCCTTAACAACCTTAGACACCTTCATTACCACCATCTACCTGTGCCTCCCCCCCTCCTTCCTTTAATTTTTTTCTTGCTCCCTGCATTCTCTCTCTCTCTCTCTCTCTCTCTCTCTCTCAGCTTACCTTCTTCCCCTTCCCTCTTTCCTACCCCTCAAGCGGTTCCCCCTCCCTGGTTTCCTCTATTTTTTTTTTACCTCCATTCCCTTCCCTCCTTCTTTCACGCCCTCTACCCCCTCCCCCTTCCCCTCTCCCGACTACCCTCTCCTCACCTTACCTATTTCTGTCTCTTCCACAGACTCCTACTTCCTCCTTCCTTTTCGCTCTCCTTCGTTTTCTTCCTTATTTCTCTATCTTTAACCTCCTCAGTCCAAGGACTCTCTCTCTCTCTCTCTCTCTCTCTCACACACACACACACACACACATCCTGCTTTCTTAAATGCCACATTGGTCTTGCCTATAGCCACTTTTATGCTCTCTCTCTCTCTCTCTCTCTCTCTCTCTCTCACACACACACACACACACACATCCTGCTTTCTTAAATGCCACATTGGTCTTGCCTATAGCCACTTTTATGCTCTCTCTCTCTCTCTCTCTCTCTCTCTCTCTCTCTCTCTGATTAAATAACAATTTCAAGATCTCCCGTCAACACGTACGAATAATTGCTACAAGTCACATTATCCAGCAAACCATATACTTCGCTGGGTGGTAACCATATAACCCAAGCAAGGCCGCCACTCCGATTGGAGCGTTCTGACCACTACACCATAACAGGAAAAAAGATCACGTAGCAACAGGTAAGAAGAAATTATTATTGCAAGTAACGTTCGCCATGATAACCAACATCTTGCAATGAATATACATGACGGAAATAAAATACAATACAGCGGTCGTAACAAGAAAGAAAACAGGATTAACTAAACATAATATCTTATGAAAATTTTGTAATATCTTAAGAAAATTTTTTAATATCTTACGCAAATTTTGTAATATTATCTTACGTAAATTTTGTAACAATATCTTGCGCAAATTCTGTAATAATATCTTACGTAAATTTTGTAATAATATTTTACGTAAATTTTGTAATAATATCTTACGTAAATTCTGTAATAATATCTTACGTAAATTTTGTAGCATCTTACGCAAATTCTGTAAAAATATCTTTCGTAAATTTTGTAATAATATCTTACGTAAATTTAGTAAAAATATCTTAAGTAAATTCTGTAATATCTTATGTAAATTTTGTAATAATATCTTACGTAAATTCTGTAATAATATCTTACGTAAATTCTGTAATAATATGTAAATTTTGTAATAATATGTTACGTAAATTCTGTAGTATATTCTTCCTATTATAAGACTATTTCATTCAGCAGAGTCCCTGAAGGTATAGGAGTTAATGAAGGCTTTACGTTAACCCTTTCATCTCGACACATAGGCACTAAAGTAAACAGAATCTAATAGGAGCAGCAAAAATCAACAGGAAAATCGTCTCATCCAGCCCTTTAATAAACCCTGGGATGTGACACTAAAGAAAGTACAGTAGGCATCAAAAGTCATGTCACCTGTACTGCTTTTCTCTCCGTGGGAAAAAAAAAAAAAAAGTGTGATGAATCCGTAGCAACTGACATGGATGAATTTATTTGGCCTCTGATCAATTACCCTCAGTGTTGCCTGCTGTGGATTTACAACACTGACTTTCAATATACGTGGCGAAAACAGTAAGAGAGGCGACAGGATTTTTGATGCCGACTGTACACGCATCATTTTATCAGCCAACGCAAAAAAATCTTCAAGGCGATTTATTCTGGTAATGTACGAAAAAGTCCGAATTCTGACGATACACTACGGAAGGCAAGGCAGTGAAGAAATTGGAGTGTCATTCCAAGGTGAACGTTTGTACCGAATGTTACTAAAGCACCATGCTGGCTACAAACACGTTGGTACAGTAAGGTGCGTTTCTCTCTCTCTCCCTCTCTCTCTCCTTTTTATCCCTTCCTTTTCATTTCTTTCATAACTTTCTTCCTTCTTCCCCATCCTCCTCATCCCCCCCATCCTTCTCTCTCTCTCTTTCATCTGGATTCACATATATTTAAGAGAAATATGGTTGACAACGAGGCACATTATCACTCATAGTAGACGATACTATTTACACGTCAATAAATTCAGAAATGAGTGTGTGTGTGTGTGTGTGTGTGTGTGTGTGTGTGTGTGTGTGTGTGTGTGTGTGTGTGTACAGCATACCAATGTCTGTTATTTTATCTTTTTTTTCTCTCTCTCAATTGAAAAAACAAATAAAAACAGTAAACCAGCAGATAGCCTATTATATACCTCAATCACCCATCAATCTCTCTACTCAAAGCCGGCAGGAAAATGTGAGAAGGATGACCACAATATCGAAAAATTGTCACGGATATCATTAAAAAAAAAAAAATACTGAAATCTATACGTGAATATGCATGAAATACTATTAAGATATTACAGAGGTCATTTCCTGTACTTGTATTATGATCTATACGGGTGAGAATACATGCGAGTGATCTGTACAGGTGAGAATAAAGGTGTGATGATCTGTACAGGCGAGAATATAGGCGTGATGATCTGTACAGTTGAGAATACAGGTGAGTGATGATCTGTACAGGTGAGAATAAAGGTGTGATGATCTGCACAGGTGAGAATATAGGTGTGATGATCTGTACAGTTGAGAATACAGGTGAGTGATGATCTGTACAGGTGAGAATACAGGTGTGATGATCTGTACAGGTGAGAGTAAAGGTGTGTGATGATCTGTACAGGTGAGAATACAGGTGTGATGATCTGTACAGGTGAGAGTAAAGGTGTGTGATGATCTGTACAGGTGAGAATACAGGTGTGTGATGATCTGTACAGGTGAGTAATGATTTGTACAGGAGAATACAGATGAGTGATGATCTGTACAGGTGAGAATACAGGTGTGATGATCTGTACAGGTGAGAATACAGGTGATGATCTGTACAGGTGAGAATACAGGTAAGAGTACAGATGAGTGATGATCGGTACAGGTGAAATACAAATACCCACTCACTTCATTACAGCCACTTCCTGTGAAATTTAGAACTTCGAATAATAAATCTCCCCAAATTACTTTATACTATGAAACAATGCCGCTCTTAACACCCACACAAAGGCAGTTTATTCCATGCACTTACACCCTCGTTGAAGAAATACATGGGTTTGAGTGAAATATTTTGCTGATAATCATATATACATAATTTTTAGTGTTATGTATTACTTTATTTTGTTCTTCCTTCAACAGATTACGCTATTATTATTATTATTATTATTATTATTATTATTATCATGATCATTATTTTCATGCATTTTTCTCTTATTTTCTGCACCTCCCGTGTGCCTAAACTTTCTTATAGTGCTTCTATTCCTTGACGATGAATTATCATCATCATCATCATTATTATTATTATTATTATTATTATTATCATCATTATTATTATTTTCATGTTTCTTTTATTATTTGCTGCTACTACCCTGTACCTAATCTTGCTTACAGTGCTTATGTTCCTTGAGAACGAATTATATTATTATTATTATTATTATTATTATTAGTTCACCTGGTTTAATTTCAATCAGCACAGTCCAAGCATCTGTCAACTGTCGTACCATCAAACTCCCTTGCCAACTGTGAGCATTGTGAGTGGGTGAAAGTGACAGTGATCTACTGACTGAACGGGAGACAGTGAAAGTAACAATAAGGAAAGTAACAGTGTACGCGTAAAGTAAGGAAAGTAACAGTATATGTATAAAGTATGGAAAGGAACGTGACAGGAACAAAAACAGGCACCAGACTAGGAAAGGGAAGTGACAGGTAAGTACCAGAGAGACGTGTGTAGGTGCGAAAGAGGAAGTGATAGAGGCGGAGTCAGTAATTTGGGAGTCAAAGTGGCTATAAAAGAGAGAGAGAGAGAGAGAGAGAGAGAGAGAATGTGTGTGTGTGTGTGTGTGTGTGTGTGTGTGTGTGTGTGTGTGTGTGTGTGTGTGTGTTATTTATCCTTCAGCACAAAGACGTCATTAGTATCTAATACAAGTATTAAATTCAGCTGTAAAGACCAATTAGGATAAAGGAGATACAACCTTCACTATATTAACTCTGAAGGGCTAAGTATCACAGTAAGTAAGTTAGTAAGAGAAGAGAGGGTGAGTAAATCAGGGTAGGAAGTGAGTGTGTGAGTGAGTGAGTGAGTGAGTGAGTGAGTGAGTGGGTGGGTTGATGAGAAACAGTAGTGTGGAATAAGAGGAGAGGGTGAGTGAGTAGCAACGTGAGTGAGCCAGTGCTTGAGGGGACGTGTGTGAATGACTATGGAACTGTGAGTGAGTGAATGATTAAGTAGATGTGTGAGTGAGTGAGTGAGTGAAGGGGTAGGTGGGTCAAGAGAGAATAAGATCTGTGAGTAAGGTAGAAGCAGAGTGAGTGGATGAGTAGGTAAATGAAAAATGTGAGAGAGTGAGTGGGTGAGTGAAAAGATGCAACCCTCTCCCTTGCACACACACACACACACACACACACACACACACACACACACACACTCAGCAGCTGATGTGGTACGTACTCAGCCGCTGACTAATCCACCCAGTTGCGCTCACTTTCTCACTCACTCCCACTCACTTTCTCACTCACTCCCACTTTCTTACTGACTCCCACTCACATTTTCTCACTCCCACTCCCACTTTCTCACTCACTTTCACCCATCCTTCAGGCCTAACCTTTGTTCACTCTCGCTCATAAATATACAAAATACACCATAACTCACTTTCCCTTGTCTGATAAGATAAAAAAACGCGTAAAGTCAGATAGATAGATACATACATAGACAGAGATAAACAGACAGATATAGATAGATAGACAGATGCAATAGCTACAAATAGAACCAAGCGCATTCGTCGAACAGGTACCTGCGTCGTCACCTGAAGTCCTCTCTCTCTCTCGTCTTCAAACCTTTCATCTCTCCTTCTTCCATATCTTTTATTATCTTATCTTCCTACACGTATCTCTCCTTGCTTCCACTCTCCCATTTCTCCTACCTCCATACCTCCCTTCCACATCCTTCCTCTCTTCTGCCTTCACATCCCCTCCCCCTTTTCTCTACGTCCCTCCCTTCCACATCCTTCCTCTTCTACGTTCACATCTCCTCCCCCCTTTCTCTACATCCCTCCAGTCTACCTTCACATTCCCTCTCTCCTTTCCCTACATCCCTTCCTTCCACATCCTTCCTCTTCTACCTTCACATTCCCTCCCTCCTTTCTCTACATCTCTCCCTTCCACATTCTTCCTCCCTTCTACCTTCACATCCCATCCCTCTTTTCTCTACATCCCTCCTTTGTTTCCTCCTTACCCCTCCCATCCTTCCTTCATATCCATCAGCGACCACAAATGATGCCTTTACATTTCCTTCCTGTCTCTGTATTCATATCTCCACTCTTCTTCCTTCCTTCATTTCATCCTTCCACATCTTTCACATCCCTCTCTTCTTCCTCCATCACCTCCCTCTATATTCCTCCCTTCTCCACCCACATCCATCTCTCCACGTCCACCGTAACAGCCCTCTTTCTTCCCTCTCTATGCTTTCCTCTTCCTTCTACGTCCTCCATAATAATCACCCTTCTCCTCCATCAACATTTCTCTCTCCTTCCACAAAATCCTCCTCAATCACCCCCCCCCCTCTTCTCCCTCTACATCTCTCTTCCTCCACAGTCACCCCCCCCCTTCTCCCTCTTCCTCCACATCTGTCCTTGTTTCCTCTACAGCCACCTCTTCCTCTCCCTCCATCTCTACGCCACAAATTACACCCTTGCTACCAGACAAAGGCGAGTCCAAGGCGAGCTCATTTCTGTGTGTGTGTGTGTGTGTGTGTGTGTGTGTGTGTGTGTGTGTGTGTGTGTGTGTGTGTGTGTGTGTGTGTGTGCTTTAATGACGAGAACCAAAACCAGTGAATTAAAAGCCTGTAAACTTCTGAAACAAAAGGTGAAGAAAAAGATTGCTAGATTCAAGATGCGTTTGTTTCGCGATACTGGGACTCATTACGTATCAAAAACTGGATCACAGAAAGAGTGAGAGAGAGAGAGAGAGAGAGAGAGAGAGAGAGAGAGAGAGAGAATATAACAACCAATCTCATATAACCCCCTTTGTGGCGTTGGGTCCCGCGGCTAGGCTACACAAGTTCATTATATATATATGGGTAGCTGACCAGCCTACATCCCTTAATGGCATTACCTGATCAACTCTGGAACTGTTTCCCCCTCCGTCTGTATTTCCTACTGCCTATGACCTCCAGTCTCTCAACCACAGTGTGTCCAGGCATCTCGAAATGAACGGATCTGGAATCTGGCTCTGTTATCTTTTGTTTTTTCGTGGAAAAATCATGCGAGCTTCTGGCCTTTGGTTCCTTCTTTCATGAAAAAAATAAATAAACTTACATCTTGGGGATAAAACTTGTCCCTTGCAATAAATAAATAAATAAATAAATAAATATTGTTTTGAGTTGCATAGTCACTACACTTAATGGACTGGAGGTCATAATCAACCTTCACTCACACCTTGGGAATTTAAACTTGTCTTTTGCAATATAAAATAAAAAATAGAATAAAAATAAAATAAGGTTTGTTTCGAGATGCTTTGTCACTGCATTTAATGGACTGGAGGTCATAAGCTGTGGCTAAATTTGGAAAAGTTATTATATTATTTTATTTCTCAATTAATTTTGGCTCGTAATGATTCCACAACACGATACAGCGAATCATTATCACAGGGAAGGGGGGTTCCTGGATGTAGGCTTTTTTCCTACACTTTTTCTTATTTTTTCCTATTTTTCTATACACCCTACTCCTTAACCCCTTTCGAACAGTTACCTTTTTCTTAGTATTTGCTTGTTACCTATAAATTATCTCACACAACCTTAAAATCTTGCTTTGAAAAGGGTTAAGTAACTTCCAAGTATAATTTCAGTACGATGCCATTTCTCTGTGTCCTTCCTATCGTGAAACAATTCATTATAATTTTATACAAGGTGATTTAAAGGAGTTATTTGTGTGTGTGTGTGTGTGTGTGTGTGTGTGTGTGTGTGTGTGTGTGTGTGTGTGTGTGTGTAAAAGGTAAAATTTCTGCTCTATAAACCCCCTCCTGTACCACACGAGTTACAAGACTACACCACACACAGAGAGGGCAGAGGGGGTCATCACACCCATACGTAAACACAAGGACATGGGTTTGCCGCTTCCCGTACCAGACCCGGAAGTGCAGGGAACACGTGGGTAGGAGGCTTAGGAGTCTTTCTTCTATTTCCTTTTTACATCAGATGAACAAAAAATAAAAATAAATATATAACAAAGTACCTACACATCAGATAACTGGTATATATTCTTCGTTCATCAGTAATTCCTTCTTCCCTCATATAATCACAAATCTTATCTACAAGGAGTGATAATATTTTTACTGAACTTAAATTTTCAATAAGAATAATTGTTTAGGCTATAGTGGCGTTAACATTAATAAAAAAATATATATATTACAGACAATTATTCACGGCTCTGAGAGAGAGAGAGAGAGAGAGAGAGAGAGAGAGAGAGAGAGAGAGAGAGAGAGTCCTTGGCCCTATCTACCGACGTACGCGGAGGAGGGGAGGGAGGGGGGTAGGCTCAGTCGGGTCCCTGCCCTTGGTCTCTCTCTCTCTCTCTCTCTCTCTCTCTCTCTCTCGCAAACAAAGGCTCAAATACATGTGAGTAATGAGCAAAGCCATGACAATGGAAAAAATATATATTCGCGGAAACAGCGAGGCATGATGCAACTCCCTTCCCGCCTCTCTCTCTCTCTCTCTCTCTCTCTCTCTCTCTCACACACACACACACACACACACACACACACACACACGAAGCTAAAGCAACACCACTTCCACGGTAATAAGAAGGTGACAAAAATATTATAAAAAAAATAACGCCATCAACTACATTATTCACGATATTTACAGGCATAAAAAACGGATGTCCCCAACTACAACCACTAAAAAAGTGAAAAAACACAATATATATATATAAAAAAAAAACTTAAAAACCCAGCCTACTATACCACTTCCCAATTAGCAACTGACATGGGTAAAATTACACTTCCAAGGCAGCAACAAAAAACGGGTTGCGGAAATAGAGGGTGGCATTTCCCGGGTATAGAAAACGGAGTGTTGTGTTGCTCCACCTCACCCCGGACACTGGCAACAGGAAGTATCAGAGGGAAGGAGAGAGGGGAGGGGGGAAAGCGGGGGATGTGGGGGGGACAGGGGGAGGAATGCAGGGTTGAGGGATGAGGGCAGGGGAGGAATGGAGGGTTGGGGGACGAGGAGCTAGGAGATGGAAGGATGGGGGATGTAGAAAGAATAGCAAAGTATGGGGGTTGGGAAGATGAGGGAAGAAGTGGAGGGATTGGGAGAGGGGAAAAGCTGGGGGATGTGGAGGGATTGGGGGAGGGGAGGAGCTGAGGGATATGGAGGGGGGCGAAGATGGAATACAAAGGGAGAGGGAAGTAAGGAAAGAAGTTGGGAGGATGAGGGATGGAGTGGAAGGACTGGGGGGTGGAAGGTCTGGGGATACGAAAGTGGTGGGAGGTGATAAGGGTACAGGTGAAGGGGAGATAAAAGAGGAGGAAGTGGGAATACAAGATGAATGGGAAGCAGAGTGAGGAGGGAGAAGCGGAAGGGGGGGAAACCCACTAAGAGCGAGAGAAGTAAAAGAGCTGGGGGATGGAGAGGGAGGAAGAGGGAGACACGGGAAAATGGGGAAAGTGAAAGTGGAAAGGAGTAGGAGAAAGAGAGGAGAGGGGGAAAGGAAGAATGAGAATCTTAGAGCAGAATATGAAGGGATGCAAGTGGGTTGAAAAAGAAGAGGGGAGAGAGAAAGGTGAAAAAGGAGAGAGAAGAAGGGTAGGCGAGGGGGCAGTGAGGGTAGGTAAGATAGAATTGACGAAGAAATACGAAAACAATAGAAATAAGCACACACACACACACACACACACACACACACACGAGAAAGGGGGGAGAATAACCGGCACGAAAGCGAAACAAACGACCAACAATATCTCCAGGCAGGGAAAGAGGAAAGATAATATGAGAAATCGAGAGTTAACCTAAACAGCGAATGGAAAGGAACGAGAAATAATGGTCTTCAGAAAAGGGAGAGTAAGAAATGGAATGAGATGACAGAATGAAAGAGTCACGGCTAAAAAGAAATCAGGAGCGTTTCAAGGCCAACTGATAAGGATGGTGAAAAACGAAAATAGAAAGAATAAAATGAACTCAGAAGGAACACCAAAAACATTACACAATTCAAAAGTAGGTATATGGATTTCTCAGAGGTTACGAAATGTTTCTGAATATTTAAACAATTCATTCACCACAGCTTGGCCTCGTCCCTCTCGAGATTTCCCGTCTCGTAGTTCAATGGCATAATCAGAGAACGATACAACTCTACCTCCTCTCCACAGCACTTTTACGTGACTAGCACCATACTGTAGTAAACTGCAGTTCTACATCCTTTCCATGGCACTTTTTCGTTACTAGCACCATATTCTACTGTCACTCTCTTGTCAGAACTCAGCATTCACGATGGAAAGATAATTTTATGCAAATTAGCTTAATAAGCCACCTGCCACCTTGGTGTAATTTACTGTGAATTTCATAAATAAATAAAAGCCTACGCTAAGAAATATTGAGAAATAAATGGACAAAAACTACAAATGATAGCAAACATATGCAAACAAACCAATAGGGAAAGAAAGAAAGAAGGAAGGAAGGAAGGATGGAAGGAAGGATGGAAGGAAGGAAGGAAGGAAGGAAGGAAAGTACGAATGAAACAAAGAAAGAAAAGACAGAAGGAAGGAAGGAAGGAAACAAGGAGGGAAGGAAGGAAGGAAGGTGGGACGGAGTGGAGAGATGGGGGTGACGGCAGTGTTATACCGGTACTCAAAGACTCAACAAAACTTTACCCTAAACACATTTCCTGGCAGCTAACAGTCATCACATTTTCTCATATTTTTCACTTTAATATCCAATCAAATTATCTGTGAAGTATCCGGCAGTTACAAGAGTGAAGACGAAAGTATACATAAATAATCTCACACAATATAAACCCAAGAAAGTTTACGTATACGAGTGCGGAAGTAAGGAAGGAGAGATGAAGGGAGAGCTGAAGGAAGTACGCGGAAGTGACGTACGGTGATGTAATGCGGTGTTCTCAATGCAAGCCTTATTACTGAACGCAGGTGTGCTAAATATATACACTAGCCTTGAAACGAGACTAAATTATAAATCACTACTACCACTAACACTACAACAACTACTACTACACCACTACTCAAACTACTGCTAACTATTACACTGCTACTTCTACTACTATACCACTACTACTACTACTACTACTATACCACTATCACTACTACTACTAATACTACCACCACCACCACTACTACTAAAACTACCGCCATAACACCACCACCACTATTACTACAGCTACAACACCAATACTACTAGCACTGTATATACTATTACTAACTGCTACTACTACTACTGCTACTGGCACTACTACTACTCAGACTATTGATACTAATACTGATGTTAATGCTGACAACACCACCACCACCACTAACAACAACAACAACTAACACCAATAATTCAGGTGATGCCCAGCGTAATTACTCCTCAGGTCACCTGGACAGGTAAATTAAACGTGGAGGAACGAACCCCTCAGGTAAAACACGATGGTCGTAAAGTTTTAAGACTAACTTCCTTTACCTTGATTTTAACATTTACCTTCGCTGTGAGACGCCTAAAAACCAGAGCGTGCTTGCTTGCTGTCTTCTTCTCCTCCTCCTTCGCTTCTCCTCCTCCTCCTCCTCTCTCTTCTCCTCCTCCTCTTCTTTTCCTACTCCTCCTCCTCTTCCTTCTCCCTCTCCTCCTTCTTCTTGGAGAAAGTTTTGAACTGAAACACTTCCACCCAAACTGTTCACCTACAATACCCATCTTCTCGGGGCTTGTCGTATTATGCCTGCCATTCTCCACCTTCCAACACAACAGCCCATCCCACCCACTCCTCTCCATCTTCCCCACCCTTTTTCTATCATCTCCCTCCCTCCCTCCCTGCTCCACCACACCAGCCCATCCCACCCACTCTTCTCCATCCACCCCACCCTTTATCGACCACCCCTCCCTCACCACACCATCCCATCCACCCCACCCATTTTCTATCACCCCCTCCCTCCTCCCTGCCCCACCACACCATCCCATCCTACCCACTCTTCTCCAACCACCCCACCCTTTTTCAACCATCCCTCCCTCCCTCTCCCACCACACCAACCCAGCCCATCCACTCCTCGCCAACCATCCCACCCTTTTGCACCCATCCCCTTCCTCTCTCCCTCCCTGCCTCACCACACCATCCCATCCACCCCACCCCTTTTCTACCATCCCTTCCCTCCCTCCCTGCCACACCACACCAACCCATCTCACTCACTCCTCTCCATCCACCCCACCCTTTTTTATCATCCCCTCCCTCCCTCCCTGCCCCACAACACCATCCCAGCCCACCCACTCCCCTCCATCCACCCCAACCTTTTTCTACCCTCCTCTCCCTCCAAGACATCGAACTTTTAACAGAACTTTGTGACTTGCACCGTAAAGTAGGCGGGAACGACCTAACTGGCTTGACGGGGTTTAAATATGTGTAGCCTAACAGTGCCTGGTGTGACCTAAATACGCCTGAGAGAGAGAGAGAGAGAGAGAGAGAGAGAGAGAGAGAGAGAGAGAGAGAGAGAGAGAGAGAGAGAGAGAGAGAGAGAGAGAATGTTTTCCAAATTACGTGACTATGATGCTTTTTAGGAGTCTATCCCCGTAATCTAGGAGGCTCCCTCGGTATCCCCATCTAACAATTTTTTTCTCACAAATACCTGTATATATACGGTACATCAGCACACTGACGTTATTTATTTATTTATTTATTTTTGCATATATTAGGCCATGGATGACAAAGCCCTCGACGGACCTAAAACTGGAAAAAAAAAAAAGGGGAAAGAAAAAAACAAAAGGATGGCTGGCTTCTTTCTACGGACTTGGAAAAAAAAAAAAAAAAAAAAAAACGGCTAATTCCTTGCTATGTAGCCACGCACATAATAAATAATAACTACCGGTATTTAAAAACACCTCTTGACTACAGTAATTCCTTGCTATGGAGGTCACGCAGATAATTAATAAATCAATCAATCATTTCCTGTGGCACCCTCGGGGATGCATAGGGCCTCGATGAACTCACACCACCACATCCTATCTTGTGCTAACTCCTCAAGATCTCCCCAACACTCATCTCCAACTTCCCGTCTCATTGTCCTCACCCACGTCTCTTTTGGCCTTCGTCTACCTCTCTCTAATAAATAATCTTTTTAAATTATTACCGCGATAATTATTTCGCCAATGACAGCAATCACAGGACTGTTTTCCCAGGTCACAGTTTTACAGCCTGAATAAATGACGGTCGGTATTATCTATTATATATGGCTTTCCAGCACCTATACTTTCTTTAAAATTACGTTTACATAATACATATTAATATTCACTTGTAACTTAATCGTACCTTAATGAGAACTTGCGTGATCACTACAGAAAGGTAACAAAGCGATTTTTAAATTCACCCTGAGCAGGCCATTTATATTCAAATCTTGCTATTTTTTAACTTTTTTTTTGCACCATACTAACGTGTAATTAGAAAAAATACAAATTCTCTCTCTCCCTCTCTGCCCACACCCCACGCAGAGAAAGTCGCCTTCACTCTCAATACACACACACACACACACAAAACTAGTCCACCAACAGGAAAGCAACCACGCCTATGCAACGCGGGCAGATTAGAAAGTGTAAGTGGGGTGAAGAAAAGGGAAACTGAGTGAAAAGGTGAGGAGCAAGAATCCATGGCCCGTATTTATAAAGCCTGAGCTAAAATTATGCATCAATAGCTTGTTTCTGCTTTTTCCTTCACTCGTGCACACTGGAGACGGATGCCTTCACGTGCTGGCATCAATATCAGCTAACGGATCCACTGTACGGTTATAAGAACGTCCCTCAATTCCCTCCCTATATCCCTAAAGGAGAATGGTGGACTGCAGGAGGAGGGCAATTTTAGCCTGCAGTCCACTGGTTCACATCCCAATAAGCCTGTGGTTGCACCTGCCTACTACCTGCCTACCATACACTTCGCAACCAAACGAGTGAATAATAACGTGAAGAATAAACAATCTATTATTCATGATTCCGGTACTTCACTGCTCTGGAGACTTAAATATCTTAAAAACTGGTTAAAATCCTTCCTGAATATAACTCTGTAGTGCTCATAAGATTAAAGTGAAAGGAGGAAGTACTGGCAAGCGTGGCCTTTAACCCTTCAGTGCGATTCAATATTATTTAATTGACCACCACACAATATCTTTCATTTTAGGAGACTCCTCGCTGCGGAGAGGTTAATGATCAATGGCGTCATCAAATCTGAGTCAAAAGGTCATGGGAGAAATATAATAGGTCTAACAGGAATATATTACGGTACCATGTAAATATAACATACTGGTAATAAAAAAAAATAAATAAATATAATTGTTCCACTGCACACCTGCATGCTACAAGAAAGTCACTGGAAATACATTCAGCATGGTACAATATTTTTTCTGCCTGACCTAGTTCTCACTAAATCAATCCAGTGGCAAAATCTGTATATGATCTTTTGAAAAGGGCTTTACCATTAGCTAGGTCAATTTGGGTCCATTCTGATACATCTATTCAGGTACAAGAGCTCTCACAGTGTACCTTAGCCTGGGCAACACCATCACCCCTTTTGCCCCATATCAATCACTTTTCCCTACGAAGATCCTCAATCATCATTATGAATCTCGTGCAATTCTATCTGATAGTTATTTTTATACTCTTGCTTAGGAGGTAGTATACTATCCATTGGACATGGGTTCTAATCCCGGCTGGGGTAATGAACAGTTTAAGGATTTTAATTTCGTAAAAGTACGGAAGGCTTTGCTAATGTACAATACCATAAGACCCGCCAATGTGTTGTAAAAGCACCTTCATTAACACCAGTACTGTATGGGACAGTCCAAGCACGTATTCAACATGAATGGCGGATGTCGGCACCAAAGTGGTGACATGTGGAGGTGTATGGTATGCAGGGACAGATGCATCCACCCATCTCACAATAACAGTAAAAGATGGTATGGTAGGTATGGTACAGTATGTACTGGTGTTAGGGTGTTGCATTACAGTACAGTACAATAAAAAAGTGTACAGTATTCCATACTCCACATACATTCTTACACAACAGTGCGCTTTTCCTGTGTATGTCTGACATTTCACACACATGCAAGAGAACCCAACAGTCATACTATAGTCATGGTCTTTCAAACGACTACATCTTAAATACAGTATATACATATACCTTCAACCAACACAACCACAGTGGGGTGGCTCTTACGCAGATGCTGGCACATCAATCAAGATGGGGCACCAACATACAATATAGCTACAATATAATGACTGCTTCTCAGATGGCCTACATTCGATAAAGCTGACGACATCCCTGGAACCCATCAACCAAACCATCAAATACACTCCACCAAACCAAAGCAAGCATGCTCCCAGGTTATCTCAGTTCTCTTCAGTTTAGTGAACTATTTTTTCAGTTTATTCTTGCTACCTACAGATAATTTTATTCAGCTTAGGAAACATCTCATACAGAAGGAGTTACTTACAGAGCTGCACCTAACCCCAACCGTTCAGTCTCTCCTAAATACTGTACTTTATAATTGTGTGAAGGAAGCAAGAAGAAAATAAAAATTACAGTATCAGACTGAAAAAGCTACAAGTGCTAGAATTCATTTCTATCACTGGAGATAAGACAGTCAGCACGCCTCCTTCAGTCACACCTCTATAAATACAATACTGGTACTGCCTCGATATACCGTACAGCTATACGGGATTAAGGAGTTCAACATTTATGGTCACAAGCTTAAACTTCAAATTGCAAAGTGCAGTGCAAACCCTCATTTTTGACTGTCATTTATGGAATGCCTGTGGTTATGACGTATGGTCAGCCTGCATCCCATACTACAGAGTGCAGTCAGCCACAGAGGAGGGTCAGATATGTTCTATCACTGTTAAGTAACTTGTACCGGTACTTCAATAACTGTCGTCAAAATTTTGGGGCCTGTCTCCCACTTCTGGATTTCAGGTTTAAGCATCCAAGCCTTAGAACTTCCCAACAGACACATGCCAATCAGCTCTTGCCACTCATTAATTATCTCACAGTGAAAACTTAGTACAATGCTCATACCTCCCAAGGCAAACTCATCAGCAGCAGCCACCCCCAAATAATTTTCACCAGTACAATAATATCAATACTCATCCCAGGACATAAATAAAGCTAGTCCTCATTTAAAGCTGTTTCATTATCAACCCACTGATGAGGTACTGGTAAGACCTTTTCTTCACTTAAAGTTGTTTGTGATTAATTTAAGTTACTTTGAAATAAATAAATTTGTGTTTTAGTGCTTTAAAACTCTCAGTCACAAACCCATAAATATATCTCATTTATAGTGTTGCATGGTGCCTGTACACATCCTATAATTTAAATGAGGTCTGCCTGTACTGTACCTTAAAAAAAAAAAAATAAATAAATAAATAAAATAAAATAAAAAGTTATAAATTCCGAGTTCCCAAGTATGGAAAAAACAAAAGTAAAGGAAAATACACTGACCACATGGTACAGGGTACCTAATAAAAAAACAACAATCACTGTCCTTAACTACAAAGCTCTCCCTCGTACCCAGCGCTAATGGGACACCCTGTGATGCCTGGGTTAGCACATCAGCCCAAAGCCAAAACGACCTGAGTTTTATTTTTGGGCCAGTCAGACCCCTTGGCAAAGTCTGTTGGTCCCTCGTCTCTGTTCACCTGGCAGAACACCTGGATACCTGAGTGAAAACTACTTTAAATGAAGGTTGTATTCTAGAGGAAGACAGGGATTAAGAAAAAGCGAACCATCTGCATCAATGACCCAGTGCAGATAACAAACATTACCACCATCTTGTCAAGCACCAAGTCATGGCACTGAAAAAAAAACATGAAAACTGGACACTGAACCCTAATACTACTGCCTATTTCTCTCATGGATGTCTCAGGCAAAATATTTGAAAGGCAAAAACCTTCAAATTAAGATGGCATCTAAAAGATAAGTTACCTGGGTATTCTTTGTTTCATATCATTTTGTTTTGTTGATAAAGGCTCCAACATGCTTGCATGTGTCAGCCTTGGTCGCCTAACAGCAGTTCCCCAAGCTGCTCATGTTTAGCAGCCCCTCTAATTTGTCCCTTCTCCCTTAGGTAACACACCATGACCTCAGTCCAAACCAGCATGTACAACCAAAACCAATCTGGGTCTCACACAAGAAGCACCACATCACCTAAAGTGTTATGACAACCACTCAAAAAATTGCAATTTCATAAGGAAAAGCAAGATACCCAGAAATAAACACTCATTCAAAGAGACATCAGTAGGGCCTTTAGTTGTGTTCCAAAGGTCTCTCAAACAAATTATTGTACTAAATCTGGGTAGACCCTATCCTCTGTCCCTCTCAAAAGAAAACCTAATCAGCTAGGCAATTTCTTCAATGTACCACCTATCTGTTGGCTCATCGACTTTACCAGCTTTCTCCACTGGTTAGAGGTGTACCACAACAAGGCAGTGTCTCATTAATCACATACAAGGCTGACACGTAACGGCTGACATGTCAGAGCCAAATTTGTGCACGGCCATTTACAGTATTTCGTCAGTGACATCTAACACTACCATATTCAGCGAAGCTCTTCCTGAATATAACTCCACGTTTCAATGACACGCACTCAGACTAAACAACTTGGAAGAACATAAAAATAATAATAATACACACAAAAGACTTGACCTCTGCCCTGCCAGATGGCAAACACCACTAAACAGCTCGGTCATAAAGCTTGACAAAAGAAAATTTACATGGGCTTGATTGTGACTGCCACCCCCACCACCATGGGAGTCAGTCTTTTTTATCACACACACAAAAAAAAAAAAAAAAAAAAAAAAAAAAAAATTCCATCATCCAATCCTACACTGCCCCATGAGGGGAAAAAAAAAAAAAAAAAAAAAAAATCGTGCAATACAGTGACATCTCATGGAATGATAAAGTGTCACATTAACAACAAAATACCCTAAGGAAAACTTAACTACTCTCAACATGATTCTGATATTTCCCAGAAACTAAAACTATAAAGACCATTACACTGCCAATTCTGAGTTGGGCTCACTGCAAAGGTCAATCCATAATCTGAAATGCTTGCTAATACAGTACTGCAAATATCAGTGCTTCTCCACCCAAAAAGACAAGCAATACCCAGCACCATATAGGCTATTTAGCTTTGGGGATGGACCTAATGCTAATCAATCTGTTGTTTATTTTACAGCTGACCAAGGGAATTTACGCTACCTTAACATGCCACGTGAAACAGGAAAGTGATCCATTCGCATTCCGTAAGTGCCAGGAAACGTTCCCCCAAACTTGCCATGTGAGCTAGCCAGGATTTATTTAAATCCAAGTACCATCAATATCAACAAAAAGAATTACCAATACTAGTGACAAAGTATTCTGTCCACTCTGTTAACAGTAACAAAGGAAAGATGGAAAGGAAACGAACCCATCATTGTCCACTAAGTCAGATTTAGACAATCACCAAACCCTGTAATTCTAATGGTAAAGTCAGGTTAGCCTGCAATCAATCATTTCTTTGCAGAAGCTCACTGGTAAAAATTGGTCAGGAATGAAGTTTTGTCCCTGACCCGTGTGTCTATACAGCACAGTACATCACCTAAAATGAAATGCTAGAAAATGGGAGGTAATTAGGACATGGAAGTGTACAATACTGTGGCTCATGGAAAAAAAGCAGCTGGGGTTATGAATGCCCTATACGATACCTAGCTAAACCTTTCCATGTCTCTTGTTCTTGCTGCAATAACAAATCAGAGTAAAGAAAGGAAGACGACTGTAAGCTTTTATGAAAATCCTAACCTTGGGCCTTTGATGTCTGCCTAACAATTATTCCACAAGTTGTTTCACATTTCTTGACAACCACAAAATTAAAACAATTCACCATAAGGCCTTCTCATGGGATGGCCACAATGTAAACATATCCCCCTAAAAAACAAACATAGCTATACCGTACATTATGCAGAACACACACACACACACACACACACACACACACACACACACATCTATAAATGGAAAAAGGAAAATATGTTTCCTCCTCCAACTTTTATACACATTTCTCTTGAAAATTGCTAGAAAGTTAAACATAAACATGAATATCAGATGTTTAGCCCAGTTTATGGAAGGAGAAACTGGAGTACCACTACTTTAGAAAATCAGCATTAAGGAAATGAACCTCAATACCATACTGCAGCTGGAGTTACCAGGATAATAATTCATCATTTTTCACACCCATTTCATAACAATACACATCATGATAATCATAACAAATTTCGAAAACCAACGCTCCGCTCTTTAGATCACAACAAATGTTTCAGAATGTAATGGAAGAGTTTTATAGGTAATCCACTAAAAAACAGGGTGATATTACTGCCCATAAATGGCCATAAACACCAATAAAATTATGGTATCGATGACATAATTTCAGTCTTTGTCTTTATGTGCGGTATAATAATTTGGAGTATTATTTTTTCAAAAATTTACTGCAAGCCTGAAAACACCTGGCAATGGCCCTTTCACCAGCATCCACTAACTTCAAGCTAGCTGTTCATCACCAGAGGACGGCTGTAAATTAAGCACCCTATGATGGATAGCTACACAGTAAGTCCTCCCTACTGGTATGCAAACCTTTATTTATTTTTTTTTTCCATTAACCTGACCCTGGTTACGTCTTCTAGTGTAATGTTTCCCAAATAAAGCTAGACAATTTACTGGTATTCAAAAGTGTGAGTCATACGAGCCTGTGTGCTAAACCTACCATCATTAACCTTCTCATGTCTGGGGCAACTCTAGTTCAGTGCTGTACTGTACAGTATTCTATTCCAGGTAGCCTACCGCTAGATGATTGTGTTCAGTTCAAAAAAAGCTACAGTATAGGAGCCTAAGACTTTAATTCTCACACAAACACATTAACATTTCACTGCGACCTATAGGGTAACTGATTTGCCAGTTTCCACTAAGATACGGTACTGTTACGATTGTACAGATAAAGTTGTGATAGCCTATTTCGGAAAAATCTGATTTGTGAAACTGTAAATAATGAAGACTGACGTGTAAAACAAACTGGAATCAATAAAAATAACTCTAGCAAACTCGAGAGGTACCCAAACCTACCCTAACGAGAGTAATCTAACTAACGTCTAACCATTATAAACAATTACAGTACTGGTATATATAATAATGCCACAGGCTAAACTCAGCTGAGAAGACCCAAGTCTTCAACAACAGTAACTGAAAAATACAAAATGGATGACAAACAAACTGCAGGAGAGCTCCGACTGATAAACGTTGAAAAACTTTTATGATGGACTACCTTTCATAATTGTATATTTCATTTATGACTCCCAGATTCTGCGGAAATAAAGTTTATGTGTTACTAAAGGTCATGCTGGTAATTCACTTATGGCACCCAAACTAAAGGTCCATCCATTGCCAGACGCCATGTATCCCAAACGGGGTGGTCAAGGGCTTAGAGTTAATTGTTTTACAGGGAGGGGCACCAATCCTCCACCAACCCCACTTGACACGTAGGGTCATGCTGGTAATTCATTTATGGCACCCAAATTCAGTGGAAAAACTTTTACGTTACTCAAGAGCACTAAGTTTGTTGACGTCAGCAGTGGTGTCCTGCAGAGGGCAATGGGTTGACTCGACTATGAAACTCATTTGTCCCCAAATTGTTCTGGTTAGTTAGGTCAGGTTAAATTTGGTTAGGATGAATTAGCTTAGGTTAGGTTAGGCTAAGTTGTGTTAGGTTAGGTCAGTGGGAATGAACGATGTGACGGACTGACACTGAAGCCAGAATCAACCTGAATGTCCAGCACGGCAGATGGCTGCTTGCCACGGTTTGCATGTAAAACTTGTGGTAGTATAGCTATCTTCAAAAATAGTGCATGTCTGCAACTTTTTACAGCTATCACAATGATTTTTACATCATACCATACTTTACTGAGAAAAAATAACTGTAGCTAAATTCTATGTATGAGAGCGCTCGTGCAGTTTCATCTAAATAACAAGTACCGTACTGTACTGGTATTGTTATTCCACATTACAGGAATTCACTAATGCCAAAATTTTGCAAATACTGTGCTGTACGTACTAAAATGCAATCAGTAAGAAATAATAGCATTTCTGGAAAATAACTCTACACAGAACATTTCTTTTGTCCACTACCAACATTTGGGGCAGGATTTCCAACAGTTCACTCTTTACTACTTTATACGCTGCCAGACAACTCCATATTTTAAATTCCTTGACTTTCAGGCATCTAAGAATGGTCAGGTTACCAAGTTTTCCTAGTTCTTTACAATACGGTAGTTTTCAATGGTGTAAATGTTGACACAGCTTCCCCATTGTTAGGCTCTTATTTCGATACTCTTCATTCATCTTATTTTTCTGCTTTTCAATCCCACATTTTCCCTCATCTAACATTACAAAGTCCACCCCACTCTTGGTAGAACAAATACACAGGGATAATGGGGTTAGGCCTCTGTTGCATCTCATCTTAAATGTGTTTCAGCATTGGGTGATGGGAATGGAAGTTGAAATAAGGGCAAGAAATTAAACACAACGCTCACCTAAGAGACAAAAAAGAAAAAAAATCATCACATCACAAAAACACCTCTAACCTTGGTGCAACAAGCTTATCTAACTGACAGGCCTACACCAATTTCACAGGCTATGCAATTGCCATAAATGGTACACTACAAAACTACCGACTACAGCATGTCAACCTGATGATAATGTCACTGCTTTAGCTGATACAAACGGATATATAAAAGCGGTACAAGCTAAATATAACCTGACTTCGTTAAATAACAACAGTAGGACGCTGTCCCAGACTGACATTTATAAATAACTCTTCTTACCTTTGTCCACGTGGGTTGTCCTGGAACTTCCTCACGTCCTCATACACCAAATCCACAAAGTTCTGGTCCTCATTGCTCAAAAATCTCCCACCCATTTATGACACAGGCTTAGTATTATTGCAAAAACCAAACACAAACACCACAAGGACGTTTCTGCCACTGAGACTGAGGCTCTGACGTCACAGTAAAACAATACTACTTTCAAAATTACATGTTTGTATATTTAAAAGGAAAACTATTTTTCCTTAAGAAATGCAAAATTTTTATATCAAAATAAATTAATTTTATTGGATAAAATTAATAAAATGGAATTGTTTACAATCATACGAAAGATGAAGGCTAACTCTATATAAACTGGAAAGCCACTCGCAGCAAAACTCGCGAATTTATTTATTTTCTGGAACAACATTTACCACAAAAACCAATTGAAAGCTTGGAAAACAGTATTTATGAAGAGGGTATCGAACCTTCTCCCCAGGAAGTGAAAATGACAATTTTCACTTGTCTGCCAGAAATAGGAGCAGAACGTATACAAGTAGTTAGATGCGACTGATGCATGCTGGAGAATGAAAAGAGCGTACTGTACTAACATTCCCAGATCAAAGCAAAGAGAAGCATAACAATGCTAACAAAACTGCAAAGTTTTCTGGTATATTCAACAGGAATAGCAGAAGAAAGTTGAAAACATTAGACGCCCCCTTTTCCCCTATGATTTAACACTAGCTGATGTATAGGCGTAACTTTCAATGCTCAAGTATCTTGGTTTAACCTGATCATGCATAAATGACCATTTCAACTGGACAGATTATATACAATTACCAATAACTGGACAAAGTGACTCATTACGCCCACGTACATACATGATTCGTTCCAGTTCATCCTGCTTTTCCACCTGACGATGGAGGAAAGTAATGCCCAGAGGCAAAAAAATGTGAAAATAAAAAAAATCTTGCTGAATTGTGCTGCAAGCCATAATGAGGTAGTGCATATACTGTGATGTTTACAAAAACATAAACATTCATAAACTTCAAAGGCTAAAATAATCCGTTTTCTCTCATTCATGCATCTTTGCAGAAAATGGTGGTCATCAAGGAGTAACATCTCTTAACCTCATTCTTCCTCTAGGCTTTGATCTTAATTTACCGCATCGCAGAGAGTTGATCATGGGCAGCATAGTATGCAGAGGCTGTGTGAGCGATTACGAACTGGGAAAGGCGTATAATTGCTGGTGATCCTAGCGATGTACACGTCATGAATGAGACTGTGACATGGGAATGATTCCACTCCTGGATGAACGGGAAAAGGAATGAGTATCTGAGGATGTCAGTGCTTAACTGTGTGAAGTATTTTAGGCTGTAGTTCCCTCTGGTGGAACGTATGAGTGCAAGATATAAAAAAAATGAGTATATAACACGTCTGTGTATCTATCATTTTGTTGCAAGTGGGTCTAGTTACCTTCGTTACTTGAGATTTCATCTGTGAACGATGAAGGTGAGGTCAGCCTCCACATGAGCTTCCACTCGTCTGCTCCCTCCTCTCGGATGAATTTGGGAAAGGTGTTGCGATTTACCCTGGTGCTGAAGTATGGTTCGTTAGTTCAGCCAACCACCTATCTAGCTTGGTCTTGAAGGTCTCCAGGCTGATTCCACTGATGGCCAGGAGTCCTCGGGGGAGACAGTTGAAAAGCCGATGTCCATTGCGGGGGAATTTGTGCATTAGTGTTTTCACCCGCTGTGTGCTGCCTTCAATCCCACGGAGCCTTCCTCTTCTTGGGTGGTGAATTACTACGAATTCAGCATTTGATACCTTGCCCTCTAGCATTTTCCACATATACACTGCAATGTAGGGCTCCTTCCTCCTCTGCAGGAAGTGTAGTTTTAGTTGGGTGGTCCTTTCCCAGTAGTTGTGGTGCTGTATTACCTGGATTTTGCTTGTGAAGGCTCTCCGAGTTGCTTCAAGAGCAGGTATTTCTTGTATCTTGTAGGGGGACACAGCTGGCGGCAGTATTCTAGTCTTGGGAGGACAAGACACTTCCAAAGATTTCATACAAACTGTGTGACCCCTGTGGTGGGTCCGCAGTGGCCAATTGCTCATGGTTCGGGCTGTCCCTGCTGTCTTGGTGATGGGTTTAGTGAGGGCTGCATCCCTGCTCATCACAACCCCCAGGTCCTTAACTTGTTCTTTCTCCTGAACAGGTTGGTCATTGTAATAGTAGCCGGTTATGTTTTCACTTATTCGCTCTGTATCAAAGAAATTCAAACTTCTCCCCATTTACGACCATGTTATTACCACGTGCCCATTTTAATTACCGTACTACACGTTGTCATCTTGAAGTCTGTACAGTATGCATCTTCAGGACATGCCACTTGTTTCTTTACCCTGGTGTCATCTGCCAATGAGGATGCTTCGGGGTGTCTCTGGTTTACGTCGATGTCGCCAACGTAAATGATACATAGAAGGGGGACAAGCAATGAGCCTTGTTTTAGAGAGTGACTAGTGCGTCTGTAGTCACGTATGATCCATGTTGCAGCTGGCTATTGTGTGACTTCTAATTTACTAATATTACCGTGTGTGATGCGGTATCCTGAGTGTGGTCGAACATGTATTTTGTAAGTAAAAAAGTCAATATCTGCAAAACAACGCCAGGGAACAGCTGTGACAAAATGTGCCCTGATGCTGACCGTTGAGTTTGGTGTACGTCAGAGGAGCCGAGAGTAGCCTACTAATCCGTGGGAATTGCGGCAAAGGAGGTTGTGTTGTGCTGGAACGGGATCGGGGAGAGGGATTGGGTGAAATGATCGGGTGGCATAATGTCAGATTTGCCATTTCCCTTCCCAGTATAGTAGTAAAGCCTTGGGCCATGAGAGTCGGAGTATAGGGAAAAGGAGAGGCATTTCCTTCTTGAATTTCTACTAATTCTTCCTTAATTTCAGGAAAAAATAATGAATGCATCCAATAATTCACGCTCTTTCATATGTATGACAGCCTAAACAACAGCTTTTAGCTCATGTTTCATAATCTTAGTCGATCAACAATTTGACAATAACAATAAATTATATCATACAGAGAGTACCCTTGAGGTCTTGCCTATACATCCCCCATCCCCAGCAATATCTGTAAACGCCCCTATAACGGAATGTGTGCCCCGCGAGTGAGTAACTAGACCACCCCGGCAATCCTCTCTGCCCGGGAA
This sequence comes from Coenobita brevimanus, assembly GCF_032717465.1. Taxonomy (NCBI): domain Eukaryota; kingdom Metazoa; phylum Arthropoda; class Malacostraca; order Decapoda; family Coenobitidae; genus Coenobita; species Coenobita brevimanus. The sequence continues at coordinate 18,691,213 of NC_137035.1, read as the reverse complement.
TTCCGCTGCTTTATTATTGCTATCTACAGATGATTTTAGGTGGATCAGGAGAGTTTTAAGAATTAGAGGGATTATATTCAACTTTCATTAACCCATTCACTACTACGTGCTCTCCTAAACAGCACAAAACAGCTATACAGTAACAAGAATAAACTCGGAAAACACGTCACCTGTTTACAGACGTTACCTCGCTCTTGTCTGTCAGCTAAGCGAAGTGGGGGTGTAAATAATGCTTACTCATATGGACAAATGGATGAGGGCATTTCCTGGGGTGCACGTAGCTGCGTTCTTGTAAATCCTCCTCTACGCTGCCATGCTCGCAAAGGTGGGGCGGAAAGAGAGAAAAATGTTTACACTTTCACGCGTTATGTGTACAAAGAAGAGGAACTAATTTATTCTGTTTATCACACATCCTTTTACTGTCCCAATGGAAGCGTGGGCACTTAGGGAATTATCCGTTGCTCTCCCCTGAGTGGTGCAACAAATTTAACTGGCACTTAAACATCCGACAACCACCAACATCCAGTACATGAGGAGGGAACACAATAATAATAATAATAATAATAATAATAATAATAACAACAATCTATCTATCTATTCTATCTATTTACAGCCAGACGCCTCAGTCCCACAAAGGGTGGTCGCTCTTTGAATTTGATTTATGGGCGGGGCACTAACCCTCCGCCAACCCACTTGCTGACAGGTAGGGTACACGTATGGGTTGGTTATATGGTTACCACCCAGTGCTGTAAATGGTTTCCTGGCTTACAGGAAACCATTAGGCTTGTCACTCAATGTAATGCCACCTAAAAAGGTAAGATGAGTAATAAAAAGTGATAGGAGAGATGGAAGAAATAAGAGAGGAGGGTAGAAAGAAAAAGATAAAAGTGAAAGAAGAATGATAAAAGCGATGGAAGAATCAGGCAGCAATACATCAAGTGAGTGGACGATGGTCGCCAACACCTACCACACATAATAACAATGATAATAATAATAATAATAAAACAGGACTGCAATAATTTGAACGTCCTTAAGTGCGCTTGGATATAAAACCTTATGGACAGCATCCGGTTGGAGGACCTTAACCCACTTCACCACCAAGAGTCCATCTGAGTGTACGATTCTCATCCAACACAAGAAATCGCTTGCTGGGCTACAAGGAATGCACAAGTGAAATATGATGGGAGGTGAAAGTGAACGCAGGAATCTGACCACTCTCTTAATGGGGACACCAGTGAGCCGCAGAAGAATTTGAATGGAAGATCAATTGACGCTGAAGTGGGGCATGAGGAAAGGGAAGGATCGAGGATGGAAGGAATCTATGGGAAGAAAAAGGCAGCCGAGGCTTAAACCATCTTCCCAGGGGTGAACAGAGAATGGGGTTGTTGTGCAGGAGGGGCGTGTGGGCGTCTGGAACCTTGATTACCTTGATTTGCACTTTTGGTCAGGTATTTTGCTGTGATGTTTCTCCTCCGCAAAGTTGCGTCCTCTACTTTTTCATTTTGGTGTCTTGCTTAAATGCTCTGTGATTTTGTTCTTGATTCGTCAGTTCTGGTCATCCATTTAGCCCATGCGTCTTTTTGTGTCTTGTGCTTCTTGTGGTATGTCCTTGGGCTTGACTCTAGAAGGGGGATATTTAGCGTTCTTAGTGGTTTCTTAGTGTCCATGGTTTCTTGTGTTTCGGTTGAGAAGGGCTGTCGTCTTAGAAGTGTCGTCGTCTTCTGGTGGGACTGGCTGTCGTCTTCGCTAGTATGTTGATTCTTCATTTAAGTTGGTGGTAGCATCATCGTCATCGCCTTCTTCAGTCTCGTAGGTTTCTTGTGTCTTGGAGCTTTATGATGGTCTAGGTGGTGGCTCAGCTCCCTCTCTCTCTCTCTGGATTTGCCTTTGGAGTCGTTGATCGAGATGATACGTTGCAGGTAAGGTGATAGATGGGAGTTCGTCATCAGCAAATATTTGGTTCAAGTACTAAGCATGAGGTTGTCTGTTATTGTTGACAATGGATGCGCCACTTTGATGCACTGCTTGATGAGGGTGGCATTGTCATCTTGTTGTGGTTGTTGTGGAGGGACTTCAGGCACTGTCATGGCTGTAATGCTGGTGTGGGTTGTACTCATCGTTGGTGGCGCTGGGATGGGGTGCTGTCTTGGTAGTGGTTGTCTTGCTGTCCCATTCTAGCTGCCTTCAGTACATTCCCTCTGACTAAGCAGAGGCCGCTGATTGCAATGTGATCACCACTTTGCACACATAAATGCTGCAGGCCATGTGTAAGTGCCATACCTGTGCACATCTGAAGTACAGGGTCTTACTGGTACACTATAATGTTGCAGTAGACAGCAGCACCTGTACTGTACTAGGGCAGGAGGGCCACTCTTCTCTGCAGATGTTCGTTCGTGGAAATGATGACACTATATTTTACCTCCAGTGTTAGTCAGGATCTGCATCTTCTGGAGTCTTGTAGAGGAGTTTTGTTTAGACCAGGTATCTATGCTTTAGTGACGTCAGTGTAGGTGTTGAAAAACGGTCAATGACGATGTCAAACATCTTCATTATGTTGTCATGTCTGCCCAGTGAACATTGAATTCCCTCATACTGATGGTGCAAAATCCGATTTCTTGAAGTAGTCTACCTTTTCCATGGCTATCTTACAGTACTGCTGTCAGTTGCTTAACGCAGTTTCACGGTACTTCAACACCCGCTCTTTGTAGTCTTAGAATCTTGTGGAGATCAACACATGCAGAGCTCTCCTTCTCACTGTGAGAGATGTGGAGGAATTATACAATCATACTAATCAAGCCGCCCCAGCAGGCAGGGCTCGTAGTGTCAGTCATGGGAGAAGCGACTGGAGAACTGGGCTGTAGGCCGAAGTACAATGAAGAGTATGGCTCTGTTGCTCAGATCTGCCCTGTCCTTATTTGGGTTCAGAATAGAGGCGAGGGAAGGAGAAGGTGGTTAGTGAGTCCTTATAACAAGATGAAGATTTCATCTGCTGTTGGTACTGGTGTTGGCTGCAATGCGGTTCCCAAAGGCAGTGTGGGGAACATAGTTGGCAGAAACTGAACATCACTATGTGGAATGTCAATACACAGCTTTGTACCTCACACAGTTTGTTATGAGTTAGACTAATTGTGACATACAGTATCTGAAGTATCCTAAACTGATCACTGGATTGCTTTGTTACTGTCCAAGACACAGAAAAATCATGGATCATTTTGACAGCTGTTCATCTGATGATTATGCCGGCATAACACAGGTATGCAGTCAACATACATGCTTACCCAAGAACCATCGTGGGTTCAAGGAGAAAAGTATTCAGTGAAAAATCTTTATTCTTGACAAACCATGTGAAAAAAAATAACTAGCATAGAAATCTCGGCTCAACAACTGGGAAGTTCTTTGATTTATGATAAAAACAGGACCTAGTACAGTATGTAGAGATGCTGAAAACCTTGGAATGGGTAAGGATTGCTATTTACTCACTTGATGCTGTTGTAGCACAGCAAAATGCAATGAAAATGTCATACAGCATTGTCTATACCGTGATGAATTATGAAACCACGATAGAGCACTGCATAACTAGTAAAAACCTAAACCTTTGTACAGCCTATGGAGAAAATGCTACTATTATACTGAGAAGCAGAGCAATGGGTATACCAGAGGCCAGTGTGCTTAGATAGATCTGATGTACTGTGTGTGCTCATTATCAAAGCTTAACACAGAAAAGGGTAATTATAATGTTTAGCTGTACAGCCTTGTTTACTGATATTACACACACGGAACCAATAAGACCCAACCTCACCAGTAACGCCACATATTTCTATTCTAATCTTGGCATTATTCGGCCCTAAAACTGAACAAAGAAATTCCATGAGGCTTTCACGGTTACAATGTGTCTGTCGGGTATAGTTTATGTAATAACATTAAGCGAGGCTGCACAACTACGTAATTACCCATGGAAGGTCATGTCTCGGTCAATACAATAAGGTCAGTGTTGATAATATTGATATGTATCCTGCTTATCATACCGTGTACCCTGTTTGCATATATACTGAAACTCTGATGATCACTGCATAGGTAACCACAGAGCAAAATTTTCACGTCTGATCTTTATAGCTATATTTCATTGCCATATTCCATCATATATCAAAACTTTTCTTCCAAGACGTTTCTCTTACAAACTATATGAGATAATGTTTAGTTTAAAATGCGCGCATTTGGTTCTGGACGCTGGTTGGTGATTGTTTTGCTTAGACCAAACACAGCTCGGTCAATTGCGTTGGTGGCTGTCAGACCCTCCGAAATATGCTCGCTTTCTCAGGGTAGGTCTGATGGATGTGACTAAGTTATGTTTGGTCTGGGAGGTCTTTTTTCCCCATTTTTACACCTGAAGGATGGTCAGGTTAGTCTCTTAACCTCTGTCATGCTGCAGACCTCATATGAGGCACAATGAAGGTCTGCATGGGCCACCTGCAAGCCTCATAAGATGTACAATTTACAATGGTTATAAAAAAATTACTCAAGGGAGGTACACTACAAAGAATCAGCATGGCAGGGGTTAAATGTGCAGTAAGGTTAATCATCTCGCGCTTAAGAATTCAAGAGAAATGTCACAGGAAAAGCTGTTGTACGTGATGAAATATGTAAAAGTACAAAACCAACGAAATCGTGTTGTGGCTATTTATGGAAATGACCCAAGTTTTGAGGGTGAAACATGGTAGTTCTTGGCTGCTGATAATACATGCTGTCAAAATGTCCCACCTACAAATGTCACCATACAAAATACAAAATGTTACCGTAAAAACAAAAACAAACAAACAAACAAACAAGATATTGGTTGTGAGGCCACAAACACCCTCGGAAGTACCGTATCAGTCACTCGTCTGGATTGCATTTCCATATACAAAAAAACTTTCATCTTACATTCAGTTCAGGCTAATGAATGAAAAATTACACAATCATTTAAAGTTGAGAATCTGAATAAACTCAAAACTAAGTACAGGGTAGTTTATACGGCAGTACTGAAGTCAAAACAGCACACACCAACCAGACCAAATTACTTAAGCCATAACCACTGAACTTAAGGCAATTACTTATTATGCTTCGGTAATAAAACAGTTCCGGAAAGAGTTTTTAAGCAAGAAAATGGCAATGTTGTTTTAAAATGTGAACTCATGTACGAATACACGAATGAATATTTACACAAAAAATATGATGCACATCTGATAAACAAAATTCTATCAACCATACAGTTCATAATACTGTACCATTCTGAATTTAAAGTCCAGTTAAATGCTGTAATGGCGGTGACAAACGAGCGGCCTTCATACAACTTTTCCTTGACAACTTATCTTGGTGACAACTTTTTCCTGGTGACTGACTGTGATGGCCAGTATTTCCTTAAAAGTTACCAAGAAAATGTCACCAAGATAGAGTTGCCAGGGAAACATTGCCAAAAAAACTGTTCTCGTGACACTGCCTCAATCTTACAGCCTTTCAAAATCACAATCAGGACCTGCTGTGTACATAAGGTGATGTCAATGTATCAGACGTAGGTGACAGGAACCTTGCGAGGGCTGTTGGTGAGGTCGAGAGGGGTCGCTGGTCTACTTTCCCGGCCGCTGTCCTCTCCTCCGTCACCTCCGATTGTGGCGTACCAGTGAGGGGGGTCATTCAGGGGCAAGGGGGGCGCCAAGGGGGTGGAGGAAGGGGAGAGACTGGCCCCATCTTCGTAGATATTAGGGGTGTTGAGGTCCGTGTGGGTGGAGGTCTGGGTGGATGAGTGGTCGGGGTGAAGCAGTGGGCGGTAGAGCGGATGCAGGGCGGCATAAGGACACTGCTGTAGGCAACCCTGGTGGTGGTTGTGGTGGAGATGGTGGAGAGGATGGTCTGGTGGTAGGCGCGGGGGAGGACCTAGCCGAGTGGGAGGGGAGAAGGGAATGTAGTGAGTTGGATCGCCATTGATGGGTGCTGGAGGGAGGCGGGTGACCGACAGCCGTCCATCCGGGCTCAAAATACCCTCCCACGATCCCTTCCCATCCTCATCCCTTCTTCGCCTTCTCCGCCACCGCTTCTTCCTCCACCATCGACACAGGAAGAAGAGGATGATGATGGCCAGACCGAGAGCCACAATGCTGATACATATGACCACCGTCCACACGCCCAGACCGCCCTCACACCCCAGCTGCTCACCGTCAAGATCCCGCACCAACACACCTGCAAAGTTAACACAGTAAATCATCTCAAGTGGTAATTAACGGTCATAAATTCTTCTCCACATCAGAAAGTCATGGTAATGCAGTGTTCTCTCTGGTAACGCGCTTTTTCGTAAAGTGGTCACGAGTAACGCAGTAAGAGAAAGGGTGACACTCTTTGCAACTGATGCGGTATGACCGTAACTAGTGCAGTTCGTGCCCACCGGCTGTGATCGACGTACGTACGTACGTACGTACGTACGTGTGTGTGTGTGTGTGTGTGTGTGTGTGTGTGTGTGTGTGTGTGTGTGTGTGTGTGTGTGTGTGCAGTACTGTTCGGTAGCATTATAAGGGAAAAAGGATGACTATTTTAATCTTCTTCGTAAATGCCTGTAAGACTGAACAACTCTGTCGGCATCCATGTTAAAAACAGAACTATCGTCCTTCGTTTATCGTATCGTTTATTATAAAGGCTTCAACATGCTGACATGCGTCCGCCTTGGTCACCTAATGGCGGCTCTCCACGCCGCTTGATCTCTGGCAGCCTCCTTATTCGGTTCCTTACCCCTGAGGTCACACTCTATGACCTCGTCCCAGATGTTTTTTGGTCTGCTTCTCGCAACTCTACCCCCGACGATTATACTTCATACTTTCCATAGCCAACTGTCATCCTCCATCGTCTCCACACTCCCAAACCATCTCAATCTACCCTTCCTCATGACCACACCAATACACTCCAGTCCCATTCTTCCTGTCTACTCTTCAATCGTAAACCTAGTCCCCTCAGGCCTCGCATTCAGGACGCACTACACACCCACCCAAACACTGTCACTTCTGTACACCTGAGTCTACGAATATCCTCTTCCTTTTCTGCCCAGGTTTCACTACCATAACCTCCTTGTCACGTATATGATTTTCCTACGTGTCCGATTTTAGGCATGAACTTGATAATCCTCTCCCTAAGTCCTCAATGTCACAAACCTTCACATATCACCTTTGCAGCGCTTATACGTACCGTCCATACTGAATGCATGTTAGGGCTGGCTCATTCAGGACTGGTGTGAAGGCACTGATGAGGGTGTTTTTGTATGTAGGTGGGTCTTGTGGGAGATATGTACCGGTATGTTTAAATTACATTCAAATCATAATAGTCTTCCCTTCCCAAAACGTGGATCGAACTTGTACTTTTTCAGAGCAGCAGATCACTTCTTTAACTATGACCATATAAACTTCATTCATCCATTTCCATCCTTTGTCACTTCCTTTGCTGGTTCGGCTTTGATACCTTACTTTCCCTCACATCAACTGCTGGCAACATATCTACCCATTTTCCTTGCCTTACTTTAATACTTCAATTTATCAAGTATATTTTCTCTGCTAATCACCTAACTGTGCTAATTATACTCCAAAGAGAGTAGGCAGTCAGTGTAATCAACAATATAAACAAGACAACAGGTAAGAAGACAAAGAAATGACTCGGATGGAGGGTAAACAAGTGTGATACGTGGTAAATTTAGACAAAAGTTGGCCTACTACTCCACAGCGTCTGATTCACACTAATGTCTATTACTTTCCTCCCTGACGCATATCAAACAGAATCAACTATGGGAAAAAAAAAAAAAAAAAAAAAAAAAAACACGTCTCTCTCAACTTGAGGAACTTGGCCAGCAGAGGAGAGAGAGAAGTAGAGATGAACTAGTATGCGAATTTTGTTTTTTGTACATGACCAAACTAAATTTGCATTGGGCAAATTTGGGCTGTCTGAACACTGCTACTCCTCACCCTGCCCTAAGGTAGGAAAGGAGGTCCGGATGATGATGATGATGATGATGACCAACTAACCATAGAGTGCAGGCGGACTGGCACACGAGGGCTGGTCCAAGGTGAGGGTGGTGGTGTTGAAGGAGCGGACTATGAGGTGAGACAGCCACACCAGGGAACAGTTGCAGTCCAAAGGGTTGCCCCCCACGGACAGGCGGGCCAGATGCAGCGGAATCTGAAAGACAGTTCTCGTAAGTGGGACGTAATGTATTCAACTAGGGGCATACAAGGTGGGACATACATCTTCTGCGTAATATGGGGACGGCTCAGATATTGTTACCGCTCTTTACCTTGCACCATTTTCAGGGTATTTTAAGATAATAAACAAAATCTGTTGCAATGAATGAAAGAATAACATTCTGTAATACATAATGGTATATGGACATGTTGCACGTGACCCACTACTACTATAAATACCAAATGAAGTTATCTGTGGTACTTAGATTATTACTACGCTATCATAGTGGCTACATAACAAAATCATGGCATCTTGCCTGAATTACCAGCTTCACCTAACTTAGCAGGAAAAGGTGCACGTGCCCGCAGTGCCAGGAATGTGTACATGCATGAAAAGGGCACTGTCTTACTGAGTTATTTATTCTCACAATTCATCCGGCTAAGGGTTATTTATTCATTTATTATTAGTTTATTTATTAACTTGAAAAATCCCCGTATGTCAGGTACAGCCACAAGCAAAGTTCGTCAACAATTCGCTACCAGCACTTTGTCTTGTCTTCCGCATTTATCACCTCCCCAAACGACTGAGTATCCTACCTTCTCGTTCTTTTTGCCTGTTTGCTTTACACTGTTATCGCATAAAAATAATTCAAGCTACACCTTCCACTGCCACAGTCGGTAGTGTCAAAGAACTATTGGCTAAACACAGGTGATGCAGTACCCCGTCGTGTAAGGGGTTGGGAGGGGTACTGCTGCTTACCCCACCCCCATGCAGTCACGTATATAAACTCTTGGATACAATCTTAATCTTGTCTATTTCCATATCTACTTCATCCATTCACCTTCAGCATTGTTTTATAGTGGTTTTACGTCTAAAACTTCCACACCTCGTTCTCACACATCCACTCAGTATATATTACATGCAGTCTTTAACCAAGTCTACCATGCTTTCTTCTATCAAGCTTTTCATTTGCATATTTTTATCACCCTAGCCATTCCCATGTGACCACACTGAGCACACTATGTAGCTAAGCCTCAGACTTCTATATATAATCCACGAAACAGTATCTTTATTAAGTGATGAATGCTGTGTAGCTCAATACTGTACAATAATGTCACTATTTATATGTACGGTAATGTGTTGGGTTATATCTGTAACTTTAGTTTTGTGAAAGAGAAACGGAAAACTATTACGTCCACTTTTACTTGGCCTAAAACTTCCACATCTCCATCTGAATGCTGACCTGTAACAAGAGATAATCACTAAAATATGGTACTAGTCCCAAAGAAGTGTTTGGAACGGATGTACAACCGTATTTTAGTATAATTTTGCCACTGAGCTACGGGAAATAACTGCAAAAGGTGGACTACTACAATAACACGATCTCATACAGGAAGTGTATAGGTTACTGTACCCTGTTTACCTGTGTGGGTGTAAGGTGTCTGAGGCCACAGGCTGACAGGTCCAGGTGTGTGAGGGACAGCAGGGAGGTGAACACTGAGGGCGGGAGGACAGACAGGCGGGGGTTGTGGCTCAGCACCAGATGCCTCAGGACTCCTGTGCTCAGGAACGCCTCGTTGCTGACCCTGCTAAGCCGTGGACAGCGCGACACAGTCAGACTCTGCAGCGCTGTTAGCCCCTGGAAGCAGTCAGCAGGAAGGCTCTCAAACAGATTCCCACTCAGGTCAAGTTCCTGAAGTTCATGCAGGATGCTGAGTGGGACAGAGGGCAATTGCAGCAGCCGGTTGTCAATCAGAATTAATTTCCTAAGCTGCACCAGGTCCAGGAAAGCCCCCGCGTCAATCAAACTGATGTTGTTCTTGCTGAGTGTGAGACAGGCGAGGGCCGGGACACTGGCAAAGGCACGCGCAGGCACTTGCGAGATATGGTTATGGCTGAGGTCTAAGTGTGACAAGGACGTCAGGTTGTTGAGTCCTACACTAGGAATGCTCTTTAGCTTGTTGCTGCTTAGATTCAGTGTCAACAACTTAGTCAACACATTCAGACTGTCCTCATCTAAACTTTTGATTTTATTGTTTGATAAGTTAAGCTCCTCAAGATTCTGTAGGTCTCTGAAAGCCCCTTCCTCAATATGAGAAATCATGTTCTCATCAAAATGAATTGTCCTGACCTCCACCAGACCGTCTAAAGACCCTCTCTCCACAGACGTCAACTTATTACCACTCACTTTTAGCTCCACCAAGTTCCTCTGTTCTTTAAAGTTTTCAGTTCCAAGTGAAGCTAACGTGTTATGCGAGATGTCGAAATTCCGCAACTCTGTATAGAAAACAAGTGACTGTGATAAAGATTGGATCTTATTGTGGCTGAACACCATTTTCTGCACTCTGGGATTCAGCAGGATAGGGAACGTTTCAAGGCTGGCATTGTTGCAGTTAACAGTCAAGTTGTCGTAATCACAGTCACAGCCGCTGGGACAAAAACCCTCACAGGCCGCCGGGAAGGAACACAGGACTAAGAAGTACATCATTACACTGTACAGGTTCCCCAAATCCTTAAGCTTAAACCCCATTAAACCCCACAATAACTTGAGCTTCCACTTCCACGTCGCGTTCATGGTCCATATCAGTGACATGATGACGCGATAACAGTCCACCACCACAAACGTATACACAGAACGGATTAAAACATTGAGCAATCTTCTGATGTAAGACACCGTGACATCACCACCAGGAGGTCTTGGCATAATAGTGCAGTTCCCCCTCAAACATCTCCCTCTCTGCCTCAAGTTGCTGCACACTAAGTTGGGTTTGTGGGCAGTGAGTTCCGCGTCTTGCAGTGTGTGTTGGGCTGGGCAGCGGGCCTGAGGGGGTATGTGGCACTGACAGAATGGAATCGGGGCACTAGCGGAGCAACAAATATATCTGGACATCTTTGACATTGACACTTTTATATCTCACTATCGACAGTCAACCTCAACTCTTACCTAACTACACATATAACGAAAATAACAAAACGTAAATGGTAGTGAACATTACCTTAATACGCTACATGGCTTCTTTCATAAACTCTCAAGAAGTGAAGAGGTGGTTCGTACAAGATAAACATTTTAGTAACTCTGCTAAAGATGTCAACATGATTAATCTGCAATAACATCTACGGGATTTTAACACGAGTGGACACATCATCATGGAAAGGGTAAGGATATCTGATAAAAACGTGGATTTATCTGACTGACCGCTTGTATCTTTATTTACGCTCTGTATCAAAACAAATTAGTGCTTGCATCATCTTCTCTCTTTCTCAAAACAAATCACTTCACGTACCACTGTCTTGTCCCATCATCTAAACTTAATTACCGGTACTCGTTCATGTATCATTTTCTTTTCTCTTTATCTGCACAAATTAGGTCATGTATCATTTTTGTTTCTCACTTTATCTAAACAAACAAATAGTTCATGTATCATTTTCTTCTTTTCTTCTCTTTATCAACACAAAATATTTCATGTATAATTTTTCTTTCTCTCATTATCTAAACAAATTATTTCATGTATCGTTTTCTTTTTTTCGGGGTTCCTGCAGTGTTTTGGTGCCATTAAAAATTCTTCCTCCAATTTCTAGAACTCATTTTTCAGTATTTCTTCATTAATTTCCAGGCTACAGTCTTCCATACGCCTGGAAATTCACTTTATCTCATTCTCTGACACCGCGCTGCCTCCACTCCAGCATGGGTCCTCTCACCAGCCTACAGCATCCCTCACACCACACCACATCAGGCAGTCCCATGCGGCAACCTGGAAAAAATATACAGCTTAGTGGAATATAGCTAAAGAATAGTGAAAGAAATTTAGCGAACTACCCATCACACCACACCACACCACACCACACCACGCCACGCAGTCCTAAGAGGCAATCAGGAACAATAGAGACGTTAAACTGAATACACCTGAATAAATAGCGAGAGCAATTTAGCAGACTACAACAGAAGGACGGATGTTTTGATATGGGAGACATGAAATACACTGCTTTATCCTCTTTTTTCTTTTTTTAAATGCAAGAAAGAAGGAACCAAAGGCCAGGAACCTGTAAATTGTTCCTTCCAAAAACAAAAACAAGATATAAAATTTTTTGCTTGTTACTGTCAAATCACCTGGGAGACTCTGATGGGAAAATACCATGACCCTTGACCTCACAATTACTTTATTTTTTTTACTTCAAAAGATAACCTCGCAACACATCAATGGTTCTCCTGTTATCTGTACATTCTGTATACTCTTATCTGTTTCCTTATCTCCCCTCCCACTTCAACAGGTGTCCTCTTATCTATATTTCTTAAGTATTTACCTATTTCTTCCTCGCCACCCTCCCATCTCCACTTCCTTTGCCTCCTCCTCATTCTGCCTACTCCTACCCTCCTTACACAGCCTTCCCTTGCTTCTTCCCTCCCTCCTCCTCCCTGCCTCACTCAACCTCCCTCTCTCCCTATGCATCTTCCCTCCCTCCTCCTCCCCTCCTCACTCAACCTCCCTCCCTCTGTATCTTCCCTCGCCTTTCCCCTTCCCTCCCTCCTCCTCACTCAACCTCCCTCCCTCAACTTCTTACCTCCCCCTCCCCCTCCCCCCTCCGTCAGCGTGGCCTCCTGTCGCCGGCAAATGGACGTCCATCACAGTCTTTCCCCCGTCAACACCCAGGCAGCCACTACTACACTCAACGTAAACACACCCCCTTGTACTTCCGCTTAACACCTCTCTCTCTCTCTCTCTCTCTCTCTCCTTCTTGGCACCTCTTCCTTAGTGATTTATTTTGTGTATTATACCTTCATACACAAAATACTACTACTACTACTAATAATAATAATACCAATAGTAATCATCATCATCATCATCACCAATCTATTATTATCATTATTATTATTTCCACCACCACCACCACCACCACCATCATCATCATCATCACCACCATCACCACCACCACCACACCATCACCACCATCATTATCACCACCACATCCATCATCATCACCACCATCACCAACCAACTTCATCTTCATCATCACACTGCTCACCACCCAGCCCACCAGTACCGTACCGGGCATAACAGACACATATAATTAACGCCCTAATTACCCCATATTATTTCACCTCAGCTTAAACCCCCAATTAAGAAGCTTGATGTCCTTAATCCTAATGACTAAAACTGGATGGAATTTAGACTGAGGGTTTTAATTGCTGTGTTGGAGAGGGATTTGTGGGGGAGGGAGGTGCGGAGGTGAGGAGAGGGGAGGGGGAATGGTTGGGGAGGGGAGGGAAGGGGAGGGAAATGAGGAATGGTTGGGGAGGGGAGAGAAGGGGAGGGAAATGAGAAATGGTTGGGGAGGGGAGAGAAGGGGAGGGAAATGGGGAATGGTTGGGGACTAGAAGGGGAGAGGAGGCGAGGGGAGGGAGGTGGGAATGGGGAGTGGTTGGGGAGGAGGAGAGGGGATGGAAGGGGATTGGAATGGAGAGGAGAGGAGAGGAAAGGAGAGGAAAGGAGAGGAGAGGAAATGGGGATGTGGAAGTGAATATGAGTAGGGGGAGTGATCAGGGGAGGTTGGGGGATGGAGAGACGGGGAGGGAGGGAATATTAACCGAGGGGGAGAGGGGGAGGGGAAGGAGGAGGCGTAAACGGAGGGAAGAGAAAATACAAATCTGAAGAAAAAAAAAGAGAAAAAGGGAAGGAGAGTAAAAGGGAGAGAAAGAGAGAGAGACCCGTGAAAGACAGGAGGAATGGGAAATGGAATGAGAGAGAAAAATGGAGTGAGAATGGAGGGAGAGGGAGGGGGGGAGTGAGAAGCAGGAGGGGAGGGAGGGAGGGAGGAAGGGAGGAAGAGAGGAGTGGAGATAGAGGAGGAGAGGGAAGAGGAGGAAGGGGGATGGAGGAAGATGTAGAGGGTGGAGAGGGAGGAGGAGGGATGGATGAGGAAGAGGGAAGAGAGGAAGAGAGATGCCTGATGTAGGAGAGGGAGGAGGGAGGAGGGGATGGAAGAAAGGAGAGGGATGGAGGAGGGAAGAGGGTGATAGAGGAGGGAAGAGGGGAGAGCGGAGAGAAAATGGATGTATGGGGGAGGGTTAGTTTTTGTGTGGGCTGTCAGGAGGAAAGACCACTCCGGTTACTCTCACTGATTAATAGGTGTCGTGACCAGCTGGGAGGCAAGGGGGGGACAGAAAGGGGAGGGGAGGAGATGGGGGAGGGAGAAGGAAAGGAGAGAAAGAAGGAGAGAGAAGAAAGGAGGAAGGAGAAGTGGGGAGAGGAGACTAGAGAGGAAGGTGAGGAGAAAGAAGGAGGGAGTAAAGGAAAGAAGGAGGGAAAAGAAGAGAGAAATGGAAGGAGAAGAAAGGAAATGAGAGAACTGAGGAGGGGAGGGGAGGGGAGAGGAGGGGAGAGGAGAGGAGAGGAGAGAGAAGAGGAGAAGGGTAGCGAATGGATGGGAATAGAAATAAAGAGGAAGGTGAAGACAGGAGAGAGAGAGAGAGAGAGAGAGAGAGAGAGAGAGAGAGATGGTGGTGTGTGGGTATAATGTGACCGTCTTCACCCACACCATCACCACTATGTTACTACCACCACGTGACAACGAAAACAACAAAACCAACAAGAAAAACAACAACAGCTACTACTACTACTACTACTACTACAAATAATAATAATAATAATAATAACAACAGTAACACTATTATCATCGCCATCATCAACGACACCAAAACTATGAAAAATTACTACTACTGCTATTACTATTACTACTACTACTACTGCTAATAATAATAATAATGATAATAATAATGATAATTCATTCATTCATTCATTGCCAGACGCCATGTATCCCAAACGGGGTGGCCAAGGGCTTAGAGTTAAATGATAATAATAATAATAATAATGACGGCTGCAGCAACACCCACAAATACCAAAATAATGATATGAACATAAATAAAACAATAAAGCAAGAAAGAACTCAGGGAGCGCATACCTTCCCAACGCCAATAAAATGAATAATGTACTGCTGTAATTCCTCTTTAATACCAGACGAATACTTTTACGGTCTCACATAGCCAATAAATTCAACGGTTTCGGCCACCCCTGTTTCGCGACTTCACAGTGCGCATACCTTCACAACTTACGGTCTCATATGGTCAATTAATTCTACGGTTTTCGTTACCTCTGTTTCACGACTTCAGAGTGCTCATACTTCCCCAAGGACAACAGAACTTGCGATTTATTTCTGCATCCGGACTCACCTTCACCTCAAAATCTAATCAACTCTTCCTTGCCCCACTGCTCACCTGTCCCCCAAATCTTACTGAAATCTGACACCACCTTTTTGAGATATCGTGTATAAAGACAAACAGACAGACATGGGTGAATACATAACCTCCTCTGACTTCGCTGGAGGAGGCAATAAACTAAAACCAAATACCTAAAGCTCAACAAACACACAAACAAACAAACATCGCAAATCACCCCCAAAAGCAAAATTATTCAGAAAATTATATTAACCACATAATTACTCAAAAAATGACAAGATGATATTAAAAGGCAATTAACCTATCACTTTAATTACATATACAGGTGTTCTGTTGGGGTATTTAGGGGCAGGTGACTCTTTAATTACTCATGTGCAAGAGAGAGAGAGAGAGAGAGAGAGAGAGAGAGAGTTGAAAGAGTAAGTAGAACACGAATGGAAAAAAAAGACGAAACAGAGGAGAGGTGAGAATGTATGGAGAGAGAGAGAGAGAGGAGGGGGGGGGAGAGCCACACCCACAAGCTCAATACCTTAATGTGATCTCGCTCAAGGTAAAATGAAAGATAATTACTAGGTCAGTCTAGGTTATTAGGTCATTCAAAGCAAGAGTCAAAGTAATAAAGGTTTTCAAAGTAACATAGTCATTCAAAGTAATATCAAGGCAGCTCAATGTCATTTTGGTACTCAAAGCAACAAGCTCATTCAATGTAATTATGTCATTCTAAGTAGCAAGGTCATTCAAAGTAACAATGAGGTCAAAGTAACAGTGAGGTCATTCAAAGTAACACTGAGGTCATTCAAAGTAACAGAGGTCATTCAAAGTAACAAGGTCATTGAATGTAACAGCGAGGTCATTGAAAGTGAGTGGTCATTTAAAGTAAGTGAGGTCATTCAAAGTAGCAGAGGTCATTTAAAGTATATAACACTGTCATTCAAAGCAGCATGAGGCCATTCAAAGTAACACTGAGGTCATTCAAAGTAAGTGAGGTCATTTCAAAGCAACAGTGAGGTCATTCGAAGTAAGTGAGGTCATTTCAAAGCAACAGTGAGGTCATTCGAAGTGAGGTCATTTCAAAGCAACAGTGAGGTCATTCCAAGTAACAAGGTCATTTAAGGTCACAGTAATCACCTAACAATATCACCATGAAGGCACCTATAGACCTTTCACCTTAACCTGGCCCAGATTATCGTCCTTTTGTAGCTTACTTCACGCAGCTCTGAAAAAGACAATACTACGGCTCTACATCATCATAATAATTATAACAACAACAATAACAGTGATAATAATAATAATAATAATAATAATAATAATAATAATAATGTCATCGTACTGAAGCTATCAATGTTCTGGACTAAAATAAAGAATAAAATAAAAACAGTAAAAATTACCCCAACATAATTAACAGAAGCCAGAGACGCTGATAAGAGTATATGTTGATAAAGAGATGAAGTTAAATTAAAGCATAAGGAGAGAAAAACGTGGTAGAGAGAGAGGAGAGGAGAGGAGAGGACAGGAGAGGAGAGGACTGGAGTGGAGGGGAGGGAAGGAGAGGAGAGGGGAGAGGAATGGAGACGAGAAGATGGAGGAGAGGTGAGGAGGAGAGAAGTGGAGACAGAGGATGGAGGAGAGGAGGGAGGGGAGGGGAGGAGAGGAGAAAAGGGACGAAAGAGTAAACGAAAAGAGAGGAGAGGAGACGAGGAATGGAAAGACGAGAAGAGCAAAGGAACA
>NC_137035.1:18661564-18669064 GCF_032717465.1 Coenobita brevimanus | reverse complement strand
TATAGTGGTAATTTCGTCAGAACTCAGCACTCAAAAGGGAGAGATGGAAATTTTAGGCCAAGTTAAAGTGAAAAAAGTATAAGTAATGCATCACTACTACTATTACTACTACTACTACCACAAATAGTACAAGCACCGCAACTACCACAACCACCACTACCACCACCATCATCCACTTCAATTCCTGCAACCATCACCACAATTACCACAATCACCAGAACAACCACAATCACCGTAACTACAACAATCACCACCACTACCACAATCACCGCAACTACCACAATCACCGCAACTACCACAATCACCACCACTACCACAATCACCACAACTACCACAATCACCGCAACTACCACAATCACCACAACTACCACCATTTTAATTACTGTACCCACCAGCATCAACATTTTAGCCGCATCATCACCCAAAGGTCATCACCCTCATCATTCTCTCTCTCTCTCTCTCTCAATGTTGGTAGTTGTGGTAGTTTCGGTTGTGGTAGCTGTGGTAGTGATTGTGGTGGTTTTAACTGTGGTGGTCGTGCGTACAATGGTGGTAGTGGTGATGGTGGTAGTGGAGATAGTGGTAGTGGTGATGGTGGTCGTAGTGATGGTAGTGGTGATGGTGGTAGTGGTGATGGTGGTCGTAGTGATGGTAGTGGTGATGGTGGTAGTGGTGATGGTGGCAGTGGTGATAGTGGTAATGGTGTAGTGGTGATGGTGGTTGTAGTGATGGTGGTAGCAGTGATGGTAGTGATGATGGTGGTGGTGAAGATAGTGGTGGTAGGGGTGATGGTTGTAGTGATGGTGGTGGTAGTGGTGATGGTTGTAGTGATGGCGGTGGTAGTGGTGATGGTTGTAGTGATGGTGGTGGTAGTGGTGATAGTAGTAGTGGTGATGGTGGTAATTACTAGCCTATAACGAGTACTATAACTGTGGACCTGGGGTTATGTTAACTACACATGCCCCACCTGTAATGATAATGAGGGTAATCAGCACTAATGACAGCTAATGAGGTAAGGACAGAAGACAAAGGAATTATTATTATTATTATTATTATCATCGTTGCTATTATTATTATTATTATTTATTATTATTATTATCACACCTGCCTCCACCCCCACCTGCCTCCACCCCCACCTGCCTCCACCTCCACCTGCCTCCACCTCCACCTGCCTCCACCCACACCTGCCTCCACCTCCACCTGCCTCCACCCCCACCTGCCTCCACCCACACCTGCCTCCACCTCCACCTGCCTCCACCCATACACCTTGATATTCCTTCCTAATAACCCAGTAATTACCTGAGTGAGAGAGAGAGAGAGAGAGAGAGAGAGAGAGAGAGAGAGAGAGAGAATGAATGAAAAATAGATGAATGAATGTATAAATGAACAGCAACATGGATAGAACACCGGATA
Source organism: Coenobita brevimanus (assembly GCF_032717465.1). Classification (NCBI taxonomy): domain Eukaryota; kingdom Metazoa; phylum Arthropoda; class Malacostraca; order Decapoda; family Coenobitidae; genus Coenobita; species Coenobita brevimanus. The sequence continues at coordinate 18,667,651 of NC_137035.1, read as the reverse complement.
GACAGTTCAATTAATAGATAGATAGATATATAGATAGATAGACAGCAGATAGACAGATAGATAGATAGAGGGAGGGAAAATCTGATAGAGTCTAACTATTAAATTAACCCTTTCAATCTTGCTTATTTTATTTCTATCACTGAACGATTTAACTCTCTCTCTCTCTCCCTCTCTCACACACACACACACACGCACGCACGCACGCAAAATTCCTGGGGTGTACGATTACGACCCAAAGTATAGTGTCATGTCCCCTCACCCCACTCCCCCCTCCCTCTCTTCCCCCTCTCCCCCTCCAACCTCACCCCTCCCCTCCACGATTTTCACCCCTCAACTCTCTCTCTCTCTCTCTCTCTCTCCTCTTCACTAATTTCCCATCACGTTTTTCTTCCTTACTTCCTCTCCCCTCCCCAAATATTTACCATCCTCCCCTTCTTCCTTCTCCCCCTCCCACACCATCATCTTCCTCTTCCTTCCTCCTCCCCCTCCTCCTCTTCTTCCTCCTCTTCCTTCTCTTCTTCCTCCCTTACCAGCCTCGTCTCCTTACCCTTCTCCACTCCATCCTCCTCCTCCTCTTCTTCTTCCCCTCCTCCTCCCTTTTCCTCCCTCCCTCCCTCCCCACTCTATGTGTGTGACCAGAGGGAGGGAACAGGATGGAGGTGGAGAGGGAAGGAGAGGGAGGGAGGGAGTGGGGGGGAGGTGGAGGGGTGAAGGAGGGAGGTGGAGGGATGAGGGAGGGAGGGAGGAAGGTAGATGGAGGGGTGAGGGAGGAAGTGGGGGGAGGTGGAGGAGTGAGAGAGAGGTGGAGGAGTGTGAAGGAGGTGGAGAGGTGAGAGGGAAGTGGAGGGGTGAGAGGGAAGTGGAGGGGTGAGAGGGAAGTGGAGAGGTGAGAGGGAAGTGGAGGGATGAGAGGGAAGTGGAGGGGTGAGAGGGAAGTGGAGAGGTGACAGGGAAGTGGAGAGGTGAGAGGGAAGTGGAGGGGTGAGAGGGGTGAAGGAGTCAAAGAGGGAGAAAAGGATTAAAGACAAAAATGAGAGAGAGAGAGAGAGAGAGAGAGAGAGAGAGAACCTTTATCAGCAATATCTCTAGCTATCTCTTTCCATTTCCAAAACAGTGACACTATCTTTAAAATTAATATCTTTACGTCTCTCTCTCTCTCTCTCATACCTAGGACAAAGTTGACTAATGGCTGGCCTCTCCTGGGAATATGGGCGACTCTCTCTCTCTCTCTCTCTCTCTCACTCTCTCTCTTTTCGTCTTTGTTTCCTATTTTATCACACATTTCTTTAAATTTACGAACGGTGTGTGTGTGTGTGTGTGTGTGTGTGTGTGTGTGTGTGTGTGTGTGTGTGTGTACCATTTTCCCCTCACATGACCCTCTCCATGACCTAACATTTCTCACTTGTCTTCCCACATGACCCCTACAGATGAGGTCAAGGCTGGGGGGGAGGGGGAGGCAGGGTCAAATAGAGTGCTGGGCGATTCGGTGGCTGGGTCGGTTCGGTACTGGCCTAACGTTCGGGGGATGTGCTGGAGCGGGTTCGAGTCCCACTGACTTCCACTGAGACGTGAGGTGGATATTCACAACGTAACGCCTATCCACACTAACCAAATAAACATATCCACACCATACTACTGTCTACTTCTACTACCTACTGAGTCATCTTCACTATCTTGTATCCACCCTACCTTTCTCCTTACACCTTAATGAGTTTACTAGAGAAAGGTGTGAAGGGATGAGGTGGATGGCATAGAGGAAGGAGTGCTGACGCGTAGAGACTAACTAGGAGAGTGGAGATGTGGGGGGGGGTTACAGTGTGGGTGTGTGGTGTGGCAGTGTGGGTGTGTGGTGCTGCAGTGTGGGTGTGTGGCGGTGCAGTGTGGGTGTGTGTGGTGCAGCGTGGGTCTGTAGTGTTGCAGTGTGGGGGTGTGGTGTTGCAGTGTGGGGGTGTGGTGTTGCAGTGTGGGTGTGTGGTGTTGCAGTGTGGGTGTGTGGTGCTGCAGTGTGGGTGTGTGGGGTTGCAGTGTGGGTGTGTGGGGTTGCAGTGGGTGTGTGGGGTTGCAGTGTGGGGGTGTGGTGTTGCAGTGTGAGGGTGTGGTGTTACAGTGTGGGTGTGTGGTGTGTGTGTGTGTGTGTGTGTGTGTGTGTGTGTGTGTGTGTGTGTGTGTGTGTGTGTGTGTGTGTGTCTGTGTGTGTGTGTGTGTGTGGGTGTGTGTGTGTTGCAGTGTGGGTGTGTGGTGTTGCAGTGTGAGGGTGTGGTGGTGCAGTGTGGGTGTGTGGTGGTGCAGTGTGGGTGTGTGGTGGTGCAGTGTGGGTGTGTGGTGGTGCAGTGTGGGTGTGGTGGTGCACTGTGGGTGTGTGGTGGTGCTGTGTGGGTGTGGTGTTGCAGTGTGGGTGTGGTGGTGCAGTGTGGGTGTGTGGTGGTGCAGTGTGGGTGTTGTGGTAGAGATTGCTTGAAGTTTTTACCACAGTGATGAAGGTGTTGCAGTATGTGTGGTGCAACAAAGCCAGGCTAAATGAATAACCGACATGAATTAAGGGACACATCCAAAAATACCGCGCTGAGAATGAGAAGCACCCAACAAATTCTCCTAAGCGATTTATTTATTACCACGGAAAGAGACGATAACAGCTCAAAACCCCTTATTCTCGTCGGTTAAGGAAGCTCCCTAACTCCTTTTCCTAAGCGATTTATTTATTACCAAGGAGACGATAACAGTTCAAAACCCCTTATTCTCGTCGGTTAAGGAAGCTCCCTAACACTTTTCCTAAGCGATTTATGTTGCTTACCTGAACCTATTTTTGTGTTATGTTAATTGTGTTATCTATTTATGCGTGTATCTATTGGCTATCTATTCTATCCATCCCTGTTCTATCACTGGTATTTATGTATGTATATATCTATCGTTTTATCTATCCCCTATTATCTATATGTGTGTATCTATATATATTCTGGCTATCCTTGTCATATCCTTACCCATCTATCTATCTATCTATTCCTGTTCTATCCTTCTTATATATCTATCTATCTATTAACATTTTAGCTATCCTTGTCCTAGCCTTGTTATCTATACATCTATCTATTTGATCTATCTATTCTGCTTTAACTCCTGATCCTCGGCGGCAATGACCACTTCTGTTACGCTGCCACAATCATTTTAGTGTAAATCAATCACTCAATCAATCTTTCAATCACTCACTCACTCACCCAATCAATCACTCAATCCATCAATCAATCACCCAATCACTCACTCACTCAATCAATCCATCAATCACAATCACTCCCACTCACTCAATCAATCCATCAATCACTCCCACTCACTCAATCAATCCATCAATCACTCAATCACTCCCACTCACTCAATCCATCAATCAATCACTCACTCAATCAACCCTTACTTGAATAGAATTACCTGTCGTTACCCACCTGTAATTACCAAAGTTACCCCCAGTATTTAAAGGGGTAACTACAATATTCACACACAAGTGCTTTATCTTCCCTTACCTTGATAAAGTAACTAAAATTCTCTCTCTCTCTCTCTCTCTCTCTCTCTCTCTCTCTCTCTCTCTCTCTCTCTCACACACACACAATCTCTCTCTCTCTCTCTCTCTCCCCCGGGATGAGCTCTAAGGAACCCAATCTCAATTAAGGTGTAAAGAAAACGAGGTGGCAGCCAGGATGAGAGTTTAAGGGGGGTGTCAACTAAAGTGGCGACATTACTGGTTAAGGGGAGGAGGAGGAGGAGGAGGAGGAGGAGGAGGAGGAGAAGAAGAAGAACTACTACTACTACTATACTACTACTACCACCACCATAACAATAATAATAATAATAATAATAAAAATAAAATAACAATAATAATAACAACAACAGCAGTAATAATAATAATAATAATAATAATAATACCGGTAATAATAATAATAAGGCTTAGGATACGTGCCTATCAACCACACGAGAATCAATAAAGCACACATTTAATATTTTCAAAGCCTGAATCTTCCCCAAACCATCACAAGCAACAGTCCAATGTAAAATCAAGGTCCCTATTTTAGTTCCAGATTCGAAAAAAAAACAAATACAACGAACACGGGGCATGAAACCAAAAGAAAACGGGCAGTGTAAATAAAGGGTGGGGTAACTATACTCTTTTCACCTTAACTTGGCCCAGATTATCGTCCTTTCTGTCACTTCTTTTACGTAGCTCACTGGAAAAAAATATAGCCACTCTACGTCATTTCCACAGCACTTCTTCGTGACTAGCATCATATTCTTGTGTTAATCTACTGCCACAATTCAGCATTCAAGATGGAGAGATGGCAATTTTAGGCCAAGTTCATGTAAAAGGAGTATATTTCCTATTTCGCAGAGAGAGAGAGAGAGAGAGAGAGAGAGAGAGAGAGAGAGAGAGAGAGAGAGAGGGACAAACGGACGTGCATACTGATAACAGATGTAGGGCAATGAAACACGCTCTCTCTCTCTCTCTCTCTCTCTCTCTCTCTATACAAATATATAGATATAGGTCGGGATACAAATATATAAACACGTATATACTATAATTTCTCTCTCTCTCTCTCTCTCTCTCTCTCACCTAGCCTCCCTCGTGTCTCTCTCCCTAATTTGTATACAGACAAACATGGAAGAGGGAGAAAATAGGGAGACAGGAATTGAGGGCCTTGCTATAGAGAGAGACACAGACGAGATATAGAGGGACGTGTGTGTGTGTGTGTGTGTGTGTGTGTGTGTGTGTGTGTGTGTGTGTGTGTGTGTGTGTGAGAGAGAGAGAGAGAGAGAGAGAGAGAGAGAGAGAGAGAGAGAGAGAGAGAGAGAATAATGACGATAAGACAGGGTGAAAGATATAAGAGGAAGGAGCAGATGGCGTGAAGGAAGTGTGATAAAACCATCTGACCTAAGAGACAGAGAAGAGATAGAGAGAGGGAGATGGAGAGAGATAATGAGAGGTGAGAGAGAGTGAGCAGGTCAGCAGTCGACAGGGAGAGGTGTAGATAAGGTGTGACAAAGAGTACAAAAAGAAAGAAGACAGCAACAGACATAATGGTCTCTTGGAGGCTGTCTGTTAAGTGTGACTGTGGTATCTTTTGTATGAGAAAAGGATAACGACTGATATATGGACAGGAGAGGAGAGGAGAGGAGTGGAGAGGAGAGGGAGAGGGTGAGAGAGAGGGAAAGGATGAAGAGATGGTATCAGGTGTTGACGACCACACACACACACACACACACACACACACACACACACACACACACACACACACACACACCTCATTTCACTACACCACTCTCTACGGTACAAAAGTGAGTTGCCTTCAAGTGGTGGCACTGATACAAATGGGTGGTTCCACTGCCTGGTTACACAAAATCTCCCTCAACTCCCTCCCTATCCCCCAAGAGGAAGATGGGGACCTGCAGGAGAAGAGGAATTCAGCCTGCAGTACACTGGGTTCACATCCAAATAAGCCTGGAACCACCACACAACACCACACCTCACATCCCTAATCCCACCACATTCACCACATCTCTTGCTACCACACCGCACATACTCCCATTCACATATCCCACATATTTACACCTCTCGTTTCACCACACTCACCACACCTAGCGCCACAGTACACTCACTCATATCTCTCACTGCTGCGCTTTCACACATTTCACTGCATTCACACCTCACATCACGCCGACCACAACTCTCTCTCTCTCTCACACACACACACACATACACACGCTGATCACTAGGTGGTGATTGAGTGACTGATCGCATCATTATCTGCCTGTCTTACCTGTCACTCACACACACACACACACATACACACACACACACACACACACTGACAGGACCTACCAACACTAATCACTACCTGTTGACTGAGTGATCACCTCATTATCTACCTGTCCACCTGACCCTCACCCCCCCCACACACTGACTCATTGCCTCCTCTAGACTGAATTATAATATACCTACCCTCCCCTACCTACCTATCTACCTACCTACATACCTACTTACGCCCCCCCTCCACCTCTCTACCTACTCGACGTACAGTATTTCACCTTCATGTCCGCTGCCTACCTACCGCC
>NC_137035.1:18651564-18654064 GCF_032717465.1 Coenobita brevimanus | reverse complement strand
TGGAGAGAAGGAATGGAGGAGGAGGAAGGGATGGAGAGGAACAGAGAAGGAGGGAGGGAAGGAGGAAGGGATGGAGGAAATGGAGTGATTGAGGAAAGGTAGGGAAGGTGAGAAGGAATAGAGGGGGGGGAGGGAGAGAAGGAGGGAAAACTGGAGGAAAGGAAGACGGAACGGAGAGAGAGAGAGAGAGAGAGAGAGAGAGAGAGAGAGAGAGAGAGAGAAACAGAGAGAGAGAGAGAGAGAGAGAGAGAGAGAGAGAGAAACAGAGAGAGAGAGAGAGAGAGAGAAACCCCCACTCAGCACCAGGGGGCATCAACGTACATGGCCAGCATGGGGGGGGAAGTGACACATCTTCACTCACCCATGCAAATATAAGTCCACATTCAAACATTTTTATATTTCACTTTAACATTTACTGAACATTAATGGGAACGTAATAACATCAATATCAACATTAATCACCATCATTATCATCATTACTATCATCATCATCATTTATCACCATCATCATCTTTATCATTATCAACGTTATCATCATCATTACCATCATCATTATCATCATCACCATAATCATCATCATCATCACCGTAACATATAAATCATTCTTAAGTCCTAGGTCTTAGTGGTCTGAAGAGGCTGACCTAATTACCTGACCTCACCTAATTACGCCTCACCTATTTACCTGACCTAATAACACCTGACATGACCTATTTACATGGCCTCACCTGACCTAATTACTTGGCCTCACCTGACCTAATTACACCTGACGACCTAATTACCTGACCTCACCTGTCCTAAAAACACCTCACCTGACCTAATTACACCTCACCTAACCTAATTACACCTAACCTGACCTAATTACACCTGATCTGACCTAATTACCTGACCTACCTGTCCTCTAATGCAGGTGAAGGTGCCTCCGTGGACCTAAAATGACCAAAATAAATAAATAAGTTAAATGCAGAAAAAGATGTTGAATTCACAAGAATAGGGAGGCAAGGTGGTGACAGGTGTGGGTATCTGGGGTGATCTCTCTCTCTCTCTCTCTCTCTCTCTCTCTCTCACACACACACACACACACACACACACACACCTCATTTAGCCCTGTCATACACCCACATGTCTACAAACATATACAGACTCTCTCTCTCTCTCTCTCTCTCTCTCTCTCTCACACACACACACACACACGTCGGGCAAAACATTACAATCGTCACACTACATGCGCGCGCGGGTGTAAAACAGAAATCCAGTGCAAAAACAATACTAAATGTGAAGTTATCAATGCATCAATTAATATATATAAAAAAAATCACACAGGAAGCTATGAATGAACAGATAACAATCCTTTTCCCCCTCCCCTCTTCCCCCCTGCTCCCCTCCCCTCTTCTCCCCTGCTCCCCTTCCCTCTTTCCCCCTGTCCCCCTCCCCTCTTCTCCCCGTTCCCCTCCCCTCTTCCCCTCACCCACCTCCCCCTACCCCTCCACCTACCTCTATCTTTCCTCTCACTAGGCCTCCTCCTATACCTTCTCCTCCCCCCTTCTTCTCTCCCCCACTCTCTCCCCCTACCCCTCCTCCTACCTCCATCCTTCCTCTCGTTCTCTCACTTCCCCTCCCCTTCCCTTCCCCTCATCCCCCCCTCCCACCCCTCTTCCCCTCCATCTACCTCTATCTTTCCCCCCACAGGTCCTCCTCCTCAGCCTTTTCTTCCCCCTTCCTTCTTCTTCTTTCCCCCCACACCCTCTCCCCTACCCCTCCTCCAACCTCCATCCCTCCCCTCGTCCCCTCACCTCCCTTTCCCTAGTCCCCCTCATCCCCTTCCCCTCACCTCCCCTTCCCTCGCCCCCCTCATCCTCTCACTTCCCCTCCCCTTCCTCTCATACATTATTCACTACCCCCCCCCCCCAGGTAGGCCAGGTGGATGAATAACACCTAGCTCATTATACAAGGGTTGGACTTAATATACATAAATTCACCCGTAATGAAGGCGACATATGGATCAAAATTAATTGTGAATGCAAAAAGCCGACTCAAAAAACAAATTGTGATCAGGTATTATTATTATTATTATTATTGTTGTTATTATTATTATTATTTTTTTTTGTAACGCAAGAGAAAAAGGAAATTACATGGACTGTTTGTAAAAATTTGTACTACACACACACACACACACGCACAGACACACACACACACACACACACACACACACACACACACACACACGCACACACACACACACACACACACACACGCACGCACACAGATTAAACAGATAAATGGAAAGCTGACACGATAGATAAATGTATACATACCATAAGATTACACAAATACGCCGATAGATACAAGAATTAAGGAGCCTCACGGTACAGAAGGGGTTAATAGACAGACAGGCAGACAGACAGACGAAAACATGCAATAGATAAGTAGAGACAGATGGATGGATAGATAGACAGATAGATACATAGATGAACATTGATAAATACTGATAAGTTACAGAGAG
>NC_137035.1:18591564-18646564 GCF_032717465.1 Coenobita brevimanus | reverse complement strand
TTCTTCCTTTCTTCTCCCCTCCCCTTCTTCTTCCCTCCTCTCCCTCCATCTTCCTTTCCTCTTACATCTCTTCCTCCTTAACCTCTCCCCTTCCCCCCCTCCTCTCCCCTCTACCTTCTCTTCACATCCTCTCTTCCTTCCTCCCCTCTCCCCCCTTCCCTCCCCCCACCAATTACCTCTCATTACCCCCCCCCGTGACGTCATGTATCTCCACGTTATCAGCCAATCGGGGGTGGGGGGGGGGAGGCGTACATGTGCGTCCGCAAATGGGGAGTGGCGTGTGTGTTAGCTTATCACAACACTTTATCTGTGGACTGATGGTGGGTGTGTTAGCATGGTTATTAGTGCACACACGTGTATACATTAACACACACACACACACACACACACACACACACACACACACACACACAGAGTTAAACTTGCACAAAGAACAAACTGACAAAGACGTCCAATGCCTCAGCGTAGGTAGGAGGGTGAACAGCAAAGCAGTAAATATACCTCTACTCCTTCACGTGTACAAAGTGCTAAGAGTACAGGTGTAACAGGCAGGTAACAAGCCATGGCGCTGAGTACATACTTGTGCTACACCTACACTTAAAGATACACCACCCCTCAGCCTTGGGTTCCTCCTTCTTGCATTAAAAATAAAAAATGTCCAGGTAACTCTTGTAATCCCTTATTAACCCCTTACGATTTAATTCACCTGAGATTGAGTCATTAATTTACCTGAGTCATTTACCTGTGTGTTAAGTCGTCATTAACCCTTTCGTGTTTGGGACAACAGATGAACGCTAATATACGGTGCTAGTCACGAAGAAGTGCTATGGGAAGCAGGTCGAGCCGCAGCATTGTCTTTTTCCGCCACTGAACTACGTGAAATAAACAAGAAAAGGAAAAAAAATCTGAGCCAAGTAAGAATGAATATCGTATAGTTATCTGCTTCCTTAATTTACGTTCAAAGTATTTACTCTAGCGTTTCCACCACACAGACTACTACTACTACTACTACCACCACCACTACTACTACTACTACTACTGTTACCACCACCACCACCACTACTACTACTACCACCACCACTACTACCACTACTTCTACTACTATTACTACTACTACCACCACCACCACCACCACCATTACCACTACTACCACCACCACTACTACTACCACCACCACTACTACTACTACTACCACTACTTCTACTACTATAACCACCACCACCACCACCACTACTACTACTACTACTACTACCACTACTACTACCACTACCACTACTACTACCACCACCACCACCACCACCACTACCACCACCACCACTACTACTACTACTACTACTACCACAGTGAGTCATAGGAGCCAAGGGGTTAACAGCCATCCAACAAGGCAGGCTGCTCTGGGTCTTCTTCTCCTTCTCCTTCGCTACACAGATAAAAGATAACTACCGACTTAGAAGGAGTTAAGGCCCTGATAACACAGCATCGGATTCCTTCTCTCTCTCTCTCTCTCTTGGAGGTGTCTGGCAGGGTGTGTTTTCTTGATAAGTGTTTTTGACATTGAGATACTTAATAAACTCAGGGAGCTGTAGTAGTAGTAGTAGTAGTAGTAGTAGAAGTAGTAGTAGTAGTAGTAGTAGTAGTAGAAGTAGTAGTAGTAGTAGTAGTAGTAGTAGTAGTAGTAGTAGTAGTAGTAGTAGTAGTAGTAGTAGTAGTAGTAGTAGTAGTAGTAGTAGTAGTAGTAGTTGTTGTTGTTTTGTTGTGGTAGTTGGAGGAATACAAGGGAAAGCAAACAGCAACAAACCTTATAGTCCAGGAGGAGAAGGAGGAGGAGGAGGAAGAGGAGGAAGAAGAGAAGACTTACAGATAAATGGAGGGCCAGACAGACAGATAGCTAAAACATTCTATCAACCCTGAAAGTATATCTGCAGAGCCACAAACAGGTCTCCACCACCGCCTTCCATTCTGTAGTTCCTTCATTTTAACTTGGCACGGATTTTCGTCCTTTTGTAACTTATTTCCTGTAGTGGCAGGATAAGGCAATACGAAGCTCCCCATCCTTCCCACAGCACTTCTTCGTGACTAGCACCATATTCTAGCCTGAACCTGTTGCTACACTTAAAAACTCAAGATGGAGGGAGGGCAGCTTTACAGCTAAATATTTTTACTCTAACTTGGCCTAAAATATCCATCTTTCGATCTTTTAGTGGTGAGGTGTAACGAAAGATTAACACTGAAATATGATGCTAGTCACGAAGAAGTGCTATGGAAGGGATACAGAGCCCTAGCCCTTTCGTTTTCTACCCCTGAGCTAAGTGGAATGAGCCAGAACGAAAAAAAAGGGGGGGGGGGAATCAGAGTTAAAAAAAAGATGTAATGCAAAGTATAATGGTCAATATAATCATTAAAATTTTCTCAAAGAGGTGAAATGAAAATGAAAAAAAAAAAATCATATTCAATTTAAAGGAACCAGAGAGGAAGGGTGTAATATTTGTGTGTGTGTGTGTGTGTGTGTGTGTGTGTGATGAGGGGTAAGATAAACACGCACAGATGTACGCATATATCATTACTGTCTAGCCTATGTACACTTGATAAACTACACATGTACACACCTTCATACACCCAGGCTCAGACATACTACACGTGTAAACATATGTACACACACACACCTAGAGAGAGAGAGAGAGAGAGAGAGAGAGAGAGAGAGAGAGGGGTAAATAAAAATAAAAAAATAAATACCACCGCTAATACCATCACACCAGTCCTGAGTGAGACAGCCCTGGCATGTATTCAATATGGACGGCAGGTCTTGGTGTCAAAGAGGTGATATGTAAAGGTGTGTGTGGTAAGTAGTATTGGTGGAACTCAGGGAACGCACTGCCTGGTTTAGTGGTTTCCCTCTCTGTCTGTCTGTCTGTCTGTCTCTCTCTCTCTCTCCCTCAGCAAAATGTAAATATACGAGTACTGAACATAGCTTCTCTCTCTCTCTCTCTCTCTCTCTCTCTCTCTCTCTCTCTCTCACCTAATCACACACGTCAGCTTCCTGCAACAACGGTCTTAATTTTCCAACATAAAAAAAAAGAAAAAAAAAAGAAAAAAAGAAAAAGACAAAGGCAGGTGAGAACATCTGTCGCCGGAAGCAGGGAACTCAAAGCAGCTGCTGGCGATTTTTATTATTAAGACCACACATCTGTCGGAAGTTTTTTTTGTTTTTGCCATTATCGTTATTATTATTATTAATATTATTATTATTATTATGTTAAAATTGCGATATTTCAAAGGCTATCTGGCCTGGAGTCTTCAAGCTATGTCAACCGTCCACTTCTTTTGGTCAATAAGGTGCCACTCCGGTAATCGGATATACACATATTATCCGGAACACAGCACAGTAAGTCAGCCACGCTATCACAAGAACCACTTAAGCTGGGATGTTAAAGTTTTACCACAATATAGCCTTCAGGTGGACGCATGCCCGAAGGGAGTGTGGTTCCAATCGGCTGATCATTCTCTGGGATCGGCTGGAGTCAAAAATTGAGGACTTTTCCGGATATTCCAGATGTCACCTAATTTTTCATGAAGAGTTAGAGCTACGGACACCAAACTCAGTGGATTTATAAAATGACCTAAGATGACATGCACAGGATCAGTGACCTTGACCTCAAGACCTCTTTATAGGCCGGCCTCTAGTAGGGCTACAGGGCTAGGCAGCGGCTGTGGCAAGTATTTCGTTATCAAAATTGTTCTTGGACAAAACTACGGTTCTAATTATTATTATTATTATTATTATTATTATTTTCATGATCATCATTACTGAATTCATGTTTTTACTCAATTCTGGTTCCTTACTGGGATGGACAGAGAAGAGAAGAAGGGGAAGAGAAGAGAGAGGTACAAGGAAGAGAAGGATAAGGAAGAAAAGAAGAGGGAAGAAAGGAGCAGATGTGAGAGGAAGAAAAGAAGAGGGAAGAAAGGAGCTGTGAGAGGAAGAAAAGAAGAGGGAAGAAAGGAGATGATGTGAGAGGAAGAAAAGAAGAGGGAAGAAAGGAGAAGGTGTGAGAGGAAGAAAAGAAGAGGGAAGAAAGGAGCTGTGAGAAGAAGAAAAGAAGAGGGAAGAAAGGAGAAGGTGTGAGAGGAAGAAAAGAAGAGGGAAGAAAGGAGAAGATGTGAAAGGAAGAAAAGAAGAGGGAAGAAAGGAGCAGATGTGAGAGGAAGAAAAGAAGAGGGGGAGCGAAGAAGAGGAAAGAAGAAAATATAAGAGAAAAATAGGAGGAGGAGAAAATATGAAGTACTGGGAAGAGAAGGACAGAAGAAAACAAAGGCAGTAGGGAGAGAAAAGAAAAAGAGAGAGAGAAATGGAGAGAAAAGAGAGGAGGGAGCGACAATGAGAGAATGAAAAGAGGGAGAGAAGGAGAGAAACGAGGAGGGAGAGAAAAGGATAGAAGAAAAAGAGGAGGGAGAGAGAAGTTGAAAGAAGAAGAGGAGAGATAGAGAAGTGAAAAGAAGGAGGAGGGAAAGAGGAGAGAAAAGAAAAAGAGGAGGGAGAAAGAAGGAGAGATGACAGAGGAGGGAGAGAGAAGAGGAGAAAAGAAAAAGAGGAGGGAGGAGAGAAAAGAAAAAGAGGCGGGAGAGAGAGGAGAGAAAAGAGAAAAATGAAGACAAGGAAAAGAAAGACAAAAATGAATAAAAAAGAAAAGCAAAAAAACACGTAATCTTGACCCCCCCCCTCCACCTGGCCACACACACCTGTCCCGCCCAGGTGTGTGTGTGGGGGGCGAAGGGGTCGGCACACCTGCCCTGTCCTCACCGCTGTTATTGACACCTGTAATGAGGCAAGTAATGAGCCCTCTTGTGGCCCAGTCCTCTTCAATCATCACCATTATGAAGAGAGTAATTTATCCTGTAATTGCCATCCATCTCGTCACAACCATCCATTTCATCCATCCTCTCCATACTTATTATTAACATACACTAATTTGATTCATAAATGCATCTCTCTCTCTCCCTCTCTCTCTCTCTCATCACCACTTCCCTCATCACTTAACCCTCTCACTTATCACGACCCTCTTCCACCTCTTCCCCCTCCCCTTTCCCTCTTCCCCTACCCTCACCCCTCCCCCTCTTAGCACTGACTTGCACCCCTTCGTTAACTTACAAGCTGTGTTTATGTACTGAGAGGGAGGGAAGTGATGGAGGGGGAGAGATGGAGAGAAGAGGGAGGAGAGAGGGGGAGAGGGAGGGAGAAAAAATATGAAAGAAAAGAAAAAGGAAGGGAGGAGTGGAGGAGGGGAGAGAAGGAAGGGAGGAAGAGAGGGAGGGGTGGGAGAGAGAGAAGGAGGGGAGGAAGAGAGAGAAGAAGGGGGGAGACGGAGAGAAGAGGGAGGAGAAAGAGGGGAGGGGGAGAAGGAACATGAAGAGAAAAAGGAGGAGGAAGAGGGGAGAAAAAGATGGGGAGGAGGGAGGAAGGGAGAGAAGGACAGGAGGAGAAAAAGGAACGAATACAAAGGAGTACAAAGGAAAGCAAACAGCAACTGATATATTGGTCTTGTCGAGGTAGTTGTTATAAGGTAAGGTTAACTATGGTATCTTTTTTATGAGCAAAAAAACGACAGAAATGGAGGGAAGGTCAGTATGAGAGAGAGAGAGAGAGAGAGAGAGAGAGAGAGAGAGAGAGAGAGAGAGAGAGAGGATGACACAATAAATTACCACAAAAATTACGAACGAAAGTTTGAGATGGAAAGAAAAATAAAAAGGAAGAGAAGGAAAACAAAGATAAAAGAGGGAGACGAAATAATGAATAACAAAAACAAGAAGCCGACACAAGACAGAAAAAAAAAAAACAAGCAAAAATCTGGCGGAAAAACGAGATTCACACAAACGTAAACAAACCAGGAGTTCCCGCCAAGAGATAAACAAGTCCGGCCCTCCAAACCAACTCGGCCCCTGGACTGGCTCAAACTCACCCGGGCCGAGAAAATCAACTTAGCCGAAAAGTCACTCTGGAGTTTAGATTTGTTTTCCGGGAGAGAGAGAGAAAGAGAGACCGGTTGGAGCCGAATACGTACCGAGCCGAAATATCCAGATGTTTGTTTATATCGCTCAGCGCGGGGGAGGAAGGACTGATACGAACTCGACACGCTCTACATCGAACCTAAAGAATAACAATGCATGAATGAACAGCTGAACATACACAGTCGTAAATGTTATAATAATAATAATAAATAATAATAACAATAATAATGATAATAATAATAATAACAATAATACACGTACCATTCGAGGGGATTAAATATATCTGTGTTATTAACAAAGGAATTTAGATTAGGCAAGATTGTTGTTAAGGAAGGCTGCATCGAGAGAGAGAGAGAGAGAGAGAGAGATCTGGTTGAAAATAAAAATGTCCTAACAGCATTTAAAGACAAACTTACCAAGGACGTCTTAAGTTAGCTCTCTCTCTCTCTCTCTCTCTCTCTCTCTCTCTCTCTCTCTCTCCACTTATCTAGCTAGGATGGGGGCCGGCGGTGCAGTGGTTAGCATCTCCATCTCGCTACTGATAGGACTCGAGTTCGATCTTTGCGCCGGTCAGATTCATGGACAAAGTTGGTTTTCCCCCACATCCCTGTTCACCCACTGGCACAATTGGGGACCTGGGGGGAATACTGACTGGTTCGGGGCGTGTTCATGGAAAAGAATGGGACTGAGAATAAAGTACTGTTTAATGGCTCGTGTTGTCGATACGCATTAATATCAACTTTCTTCTTCTCCTCCTCCTTCTTCTATTTCACCTCCTCCTCTTCCGTCTCGTCTTCCTTTTTCTCCTCCTGCTCCCCCCTCCTCCTTTTCATTTCCTCCTCCTCCTCCTGCTCCTCCCTCCTCTTCCTCCTCCTCCTCATCGTCGTCATCATCATCATCATCATCATCTCCTCTCCCTCCTCCTTCTTCTGCTTCTTCTTCTTCTTCTTCTTCTCCTTTTTTTTTCTTCCTCTCCTCCTCCTTCCTATCATCATCGTCATCATCATCATCATCATCTCCTCCTCCTCCTCCTCCTCTTCTTCTTCTCCTTCTCCTCCATCTTCGAGCAAATTCAAGAAAGCCAAGATACAAAATAATTCTCTTGTTCTCTCTCACCACACCAGCTGAATCGCGGAGAGGTGGATGTGTGTGGCGAACTTTACACTCATAATGGGGTGATTTATGTGTGTGTGTGTGTGTGTGTGTGTGTGTGTGTGTGTGTGTGTGTGTGTGTGTGTGTGTGTGTGTGTGTGTGTGTGTGTGTGTGTGTGTGTGTGTGTGTGTGTGTGTGTGTGTGTGTGTGTGTGTGTGTGTGTGTGTGTGTGTGTGTGTGTGTGTGTGTGTGTGGATAAAAGACAACTTTAGAAATATTACTCTCTCTCTCTCTCTCTCCAACCCCCTCACGATTAAAAAAACTCTACCATTCTCTCCAGGTGATGTCTTAAGGTGGTGATTTACGAGACAAGGAGATGGAGTGAGAAAAGGTACAGATTTTACAAGAGGGCACGTATTCTCATCATCTATGGGGGCTCCGTAACACCTCTTCCTTAGCGATTTATTCCTGGATCCGGGTGGTTGATTTGATTCTGCACCTTACTTATGCACAGTATGGGGATATTAAAGCGATTTAAGTAGAGTAAAAAATAATAGTAATGTGTGATGAGCAAAATAAATCCCTTGGGAACGGGTGTTAGGGAGAATGAAGGCCAAGGAATTATTGGTGCTCGTGGACAAGTAAAAGGTAAAATCAAATTACACTTATAAACTCCCTCATGATAGGCATAACTCTAGTATTCTAAGTCATCTAAATCATCTAACGCCAAACGATTTTCTTTAGACGATTTAGTCCTAGGAGCCTAAGTGTCATGCTGAGAAATGCAGGTCACAGATAGTCTTCCAACATGCAGCACCTACCTTTGACTTTAAAGTGAGTATAGGAAAGGTGGGTGTGTCTCGGTAAATAGGTTGTGTGTGTGTGTGTGTGTGTGTGTGTGTGTGTGTGTGTGTGTGTGTGTGTGTGTGTGTGTGTGTGTGTGTGAGAGAGAGAGAGGGGGGGAACACTACTCTCATAACTGCCTCTAACATGTTCTTCTTGATCCTTAATGTTGATCCCTTATATCTCCTCTCTCTCTCTCTCTCTCTCTCTCTCTCTCTCCCTCCTCTTCCATTTTTGTTCTTTTTCCTCTACACTTTTCCCCCCTTCTGACTTTATTGCAACGAGTGTGTGTGTGTGTGTGTGTGTGTGTGTGTGTGTGTGTGTGTGTGTGTGTGTGTGTGTGTGTGTGTGTGTGTGTGTGTGTGTGTGTGTGTGTGTGTTTTCTTAGTATAGCTTTTCAAAATGTGTATAATTTCTCTATCCACTGGTATGTTCAAACAAATTATCACAAGCGATTTATTTTTCCTTTACTCCACGCTTACGTAATGTTTAGTAATATATTGCTTGTGTTTAATTGGTGTTTTTCTTTGTGTTTGTGTGTTTATTAATCTTCTTTTACGCTCATATTTACCTCTCTCTCTCTCTCTCTCTCTCTCACTTCTAACCTTCTTCCCTCCCCCCCTTCCTCCTTCTCCTCCTCCCCCCTCTTCCTCCTCCTCCTTATCACCCCATTTCATTGCCCATTTCCTCTCTCTCTCTCATTCCTTCCCTCCCCTCCTCCCCGTCTCCTCCATCTTTACCTCTGCTCTTTCCTTTCCTCCATTTCTCTCTCTCTCTTCCCTCCCTCCCTCCCTCCCCCATCACTCTATCTCTCCGCCTCTTCCCCTATCTAAACTGTTTACCTTCCTTCCCTACCCTCTTCTCTCTCTCTCTCTCTCTCTTCCTGTCTCCTAGCTTCCATCTTTTCCGCCTACTCTTAATCTTCCTTCCTTCTTGCCTTCATCCTTTCTCTCCTTCTCTCCCTCCCTCTCTCCTCCTTCCCTCCCTCCTTTTCTTTCCCTCCTTCCCTTCATTCTCTCTCTCTCTCTCTCTTCCTGTCTCCTAGCTTCCTTCTTTTCCTCCTACTCTTAATCATCCTTCCTTCCTTTCTTCTCTCCCTCCCTCCCCCCTTCTCTTCCTTCTTCCCTGCCTCTTTTTCTCTCTTCCTCCTTCCCTTCCTTCTCTCTCTCTTTCTTCCTGTCTCCTAGCTTCCTTCTTTTCCTCTTAATCTTCCTTTCTTCCTTCCTTCCTTGTCTCCCTTTCTCCCTCCCTTCCCTCTCTCTCTCTCTCTCCCATTTCTCCCTCCCCACCTCTTCTTCCCGACCTTCCTTGTCTCTCTCCCTCCCTCTTTCTTTTCCTTCCTTCCCTCTTCCCTCCTCTCTCTCTCTCTCTCTTCCATCTCTCCCTTCCCATGTCTTCTTCCCAACCTTCCTTCTCTCCTTCCCTCCACCTCCATCCCTCTCTCCTTCCTTCCCTCCCTCCCTCCCCCAGCCTATCTCCTTAACCAATCTACAGACACGTTTACAAACATCCTTTTCACCTCTTCTAAAAAAACAAAACAAAAAACAAGGAAACAAAAAAAACAAGCTTTCTATTTTCTTTACCTTCTTCGTTAATTACCTGTGATTAATTTTACCTTAATTATTTTTTTATTATTTGTGTTATTTTTTTGTCTGAACTCGTCTTCCTTGAGGTCAATAATAATGATAATAATAATAATAATAATAATAATGATAATAATAACAGTAATAATAATGATAATAATAATAATAATAATGATAATGGTACTAGTAGTTGTTGTTGTTGTTTTAATCATTATAATCCTCGTTGTTATTATTATTATTATTATTATTATTACTGGTACTATCATCACCAGCACCACCACCCCTCCAGCCTTCAATCCTACTCTACATAAGACATGAGGTATGATAAAAAAAATAATAATAATAAAATAAGTTTCTAAATGAACACTTTCACGTCACCTTCTTCCATTTTACCACTCTTAACGCCGGACCCTTTTCTATTTAGCCTACAGGTGAGATATGCAAACCTAATGGTGTTAATACCTTCACTATTAGCCCTTTCATGGTGGGGGAACTCTAGCAAGACGTCACAGTGGGTCATAGGAGCTTAAGTGGCAAATCTCATATAACCTATACTCCTTTCACCTTAACCTGGCCTCTCTCTTTTTACTCTCTCTCTCTCTCTCTCTCTCTCTCTCTCTTTCTCTCCTCTTTGCTCTCTAATTTTCAACACTGCTATTTCCAGGCTCCCCCCCTTCCCTCCCTCTCTCTCTCTCTCTCTCTCTCTTTTTCAGTACATTTATCCCTTTCCTTTTCCTGTTCTCTCTCTCTCTCTCTCTCTCTCCTATCAGCCACTCCACTCCCCCTCTACACTATCGCCATTTTTATTCTCGCTATCGCCTCTTCCCTCATCAATCATTGCCCTCTTCCCCCTCATCACCTCCTTCCACTTCACTGACTCTCTCTCTCTCTCTCTCTCTCTCTCTCTCTCTTTCACTTTATTTTAATATATTTTCACATTCTTCCTTTCTTGCCCTCCCTCCCTCCCTCTCTGTCTCTGTCTGTCTCTCTCTCTTTTATTTACTTTCTCTCTCTCTCTCTCTCTCAACCCCACCTCACCCATCGCCTGTCACTCTGCTCACCCTTCCCTCACACCCAGTCATCACCCTTCCCTCCATCATTATCACTCTCCCTCACCTCCCTCACCTACCACCTCCCTCCCTGTGCTAGGTGAGGTGTTAGGTGTGCTGTGATGGGGTGCTAAGCTGGGTAATCTCTGGACCCTCTGGTGCTAGGAATATTTTAACACAAGGAACATTAATAAAGGAACGATAACAGTAATAAAGATAAAAATACTATTATTATTACTACTACTACTACTACTATTCACCCTTCCTCCTCATCCTAAACATCCACACTGTGCAGTGTATAGCTTCCACGTTATGTCCACAGACTTCCCATTAACTCAATGTAACCGGTTTATAATGTCATGCCGTAACTATTATTTTATTTGTTTACTTTCTCTTTCAGGTTACTCTATCGGGTAGCTTATAGATAAAGTATTATAGAATGTGACTTTTCCTTTCCAGTGTTTCCTATAAAATTTCCATGTCAGTTTTTCCATGCTGCATGGTGTTTTTTTTCACTTTTTCCTGGAGGGTTTGGTGGTGGGGGGAGCCTTCTTGCTTTCCTATCCTTATCCTTCAGCATGTAGAGTTAGATCTTGTAGTCATAGTTTTCTCTAACAAGCAGCCTCGAAAGGACCATAAGGTCTGTTGCTGTTTGCTTTCCTGTGTAATCCTGTGTAATCCTCTTGTTTTCTCTCTCTCTCTCTCTCTCTCTCTCTCTCTCTCTCTCTCTCCAGTCCCTTTTCTTTAATGACCCCTCTCTCTCTCTCTTTACTCCTCTCTCTATCCTCTTACCGCTCCTCTCTCTCTTTACTCCTATTTCACTCCCTTTTATCCCCCTCTCTCCTCTCTTTACTACTCCCTCTTTTTTCTTTATCGCCCCCCCCCTCTCTCTCTCTCCTCTTTATTTCCCCGCTCTCGTCTTTACTGCCCCCCTCACTCTCTTTACCACACTCTCTCACCTCACTTTACCACCCTCTCTCACTTTCTCTCTCTCCTCTTTACCACCTCTTCCTTCCCCTCTCTCTTTTCCTTACCTCCCTTTCTCCCCTCTTTACCACACTCTCTCCTCTTTACGGCCCTCTCTCTCCTCTTTATTTCCTCTTTACGGCCTCTTCCCGTCCCTGTTTACCTTCTGTTATTCGGCCAGGAGTTCCTCAAGACACTAACATTCCTTCCACGGCCTGAGGAATCTTAACGTCATCCTTAACTTCCTCTTAGTTTTACTCTTTTTCTTCTTCAGTCATCGACCCGTATTCTCGCTCCCTGGCACCTCTTCCTTAGCGATTTATTTTCAAACCACCTATATACATACATACATACATATATATATTGCTTCTTATATCAGTTCCCTAGCACCTCTTCCTCAGCGATTTTTTCGGAACTAACAATTTATCTTATTTTTCTGGTTCTTATATTATTTCCCTAGCAACTCTTCCTTAGCGATTTATCTTCCAAACTACCTATCTACATTCTTTCTTTCTTTTTCTTTCTTTCTTTTTTTTTTTTTTTTTGCTTATATCCTTTTAATATGGACACAGACTAGATGAATAACACAGAAGAATCTAGTAACGGAGCGGGATCAGAAAATAAATCAGTAAGGAAGAGGTGTTACGTAAGCGTCCCGACCACACCAGAATACCGCCCCTTAACCCCTTCTTGCATTTTCATCTTCATCATCACCGTCATCATCATCATCAGCAGCAGCAGCATCGTCATCATCACCATCATCACTGTCATCATCATCGTCATCATCATCATCATCATCATCATCACCATCATCATCATCATCAACACCACCATCATCATTTTTTTTTTTCTGAAATTCACACGATTTTTCTCCTTGTGAGGCGTAGGGTACCGAGGTTAGGTTAAGGACGTTCTCTAACACCTTTTCCTAAGCGATTTATTTTACTACACCTTACTGTACTCTTCTGTGTGCCATAAATCCTTCCAATATCGCCATACTCTGCACAAATAACGTGTAAAAGGATATTAACCAGCCTTATCCAAAAATAAATCGCTAAGGAAGAGGTGTTAGGGAGCCTCCTCTCTCTCTCTCTCCTCCATCTCCTCCCTCCACCCAACTTTCTCTCCAAATTCCTCACCTCCTTACTCTCTTTCTCCCTCTATTTATTCTCTCCCTATCTCCTCCCTTCCCTCCAAATACCTCCCCCTCCATCATCATATCTTTCCCTCCATCTACTCCCTCCCCTCCATCCATCCACTTCCTTCGATCTTACTGTTTTTCCTATCTTCCTCCTTCCTTCCTTCCCTCCACCCCTCCATGTTCCCTCCACTCCTTCCTCCTTTTCATCCTGTTCCCCTCACGCCTCTTCTTCCTCCTTCCCTCTCTTCATCCTATATCCTTCCACATTTCCCTCGTCCTTCCCCTCCCTCCTCCTCCTTCCTCCCCAACCATCTGTTCCTTCTTCCCCCCCTCTCCACCTTCCCTCCCTTCCACATCCCCTTGTCTCTTCCCCCCTCTTTCCCACCCTTACGTATGTTCCTTTCCCCCCTCCCTTCCAATTACCATCCCTCCCCCCCACTCCCCTCTCCTCTCCCCCCCTCCTACCTCCCCTCCCCTCCCCTCCTCCACCTGCCACCTCCACCGGCTCGTCCCTCTCCACTTCATTCAGGCGAAAAATTCCTCATCTGCCAGGCCTGATCACTCCCCCCTCCTCTTCCCCTCCCCTCCCTTCTCCTCTCCCCCTTCCTTCTCTTTCCCTTTTCTCCCCTTTCCCCTTCCCCTTCCTTTAGCTCCCTCACCTACCATACCTTTTCCCCCTCCCCATCTCCTCTCCTCCTTCCTTCCCTTTCTCCCCTTTCCCCCTCCCCGCCCCTCTCCTTTCTCCCCTTTCCCCATCCACTCTTTTCTCCCCTACTTACAAATTTCTCCCACTTCTTCCCCTCCATCTATTTCCCTCCCTCCCTCCTTCCTTCTCTATCTCCCTCCTTCGTATCCTCCCTTCCTCCTCCCTCCTCTCCCCCTCTTTCATAATTTCTCCCCTACCCCTACCTTCCTACTGTACCTTCTTTCTCCCCTTCTTCCTACCTTTCTACTCACCTCCCCTTTCCTACCACTTCTCTCTCTCTCTCTCATCTATTTCTTCTCTTCACTGTCCCCCTCTCCCCCTCCCCTTCCCCCCTCCCTCTCCCCTCCCCTTTTTATTACCTCTTCCTCCATCATATATATTTTCTCACCCACATTTATCCTCCCCACTCCCCTCCCTTTCCTTTCCCCTCACCCCCTCCCTTCCCCCTCCTCCTATCTCTCCCTTTCTCTCCCACTCACCTCCTCACTTCCCTTCCCCTCATCCCCTTCCTTCCCCTCCCTCATCCCCTCCCTTCTCATCCTCCTCCCTTCCCCTCCCTCTCATCCCCCTCCCTTCCCCTTCCCTCATCTCCTTCCTTCCCCTCCCTCCTCCTCCCTTCCCCTCTTGCTTTACTTCTTTCTCCCTTCTTCTACTTCTTCCTCCACTGTTCTCTCTCCTTCTCTTCTTCCTACCTTACCTTTTCTCTCCCTCCATCATTTCTTCCTCCCCCTCTCCTCCCTCTTCTCTCCTCTCCTATCTTCTTCTCTCTTCTCCCCTCTCTTCTTCTCCCCTCTCCTCCCTCTTCTCCCCTTTCCTCTCTCTCTTCTCTCCACTCCCTCTTCTTTCTCCTCTCCCTCTTCTCCCCTTTTCTCTCCCTATTCTCATTATTTCCTTTATTTATTCTTCCTTCAAGCCATTTACTCTCACTCATTTTACCTTCTCTCTCTCTCTCTCTCTACCTATCTATCTATATCGTTTGTTTAATGTATTTTCTCATTAATACGGTGTCAACCTGCATACGTGAGAGAGAGAGAGAGAGAGAGAGAGAGAGAGAGAGAGAGAGAGAGAGAGAGAGAGAGAGGGGCTGTTTTCCCTACATACTTAGTGACACTTGAAGTACATATCACGAGTATCACTTGATTGGTTAGGTGAAGGGACAGGTATAGACACACACACACACACACACACACCATATAATATCCACCCATAATTGTTCCCCCCCCTCTCTCTCACACACACACACACACACACACACACACACACACACACAAAATCACCCCACTAACACACTCCTTCATCATAACATCAACAAAAGGTGTCCGGGAGCGACCAGTTGAAGCGGCCGATGTCCTGCAGTTTGCGTTCAGAGGGGAAAAAAAAAAAAAAATCTTCTCTCCCCATTTCCATTCATCTCTTTCTCTCCCCATTTCCATCTATCTTTTTCTCTCCCCATTTCCATCATCTCTTTCTCTCCCCATTTCCATCCATCTCTACCCCAGTCTACTCTCTCTCTGTCCCTGTCTGTCTGTCTGTCTCTCTCTCCCCGTCCCCTCCTCTTCACCTCCTTCATCTCTCTCTTCTCCCCTTCCTTTTCTTTCATACCATCCCATTATTCTTTCTCTCTTCCTTCCCTCCCCTCTCTTTCCCTCTCCCCCTTCCCTCCCTATCCTCCCCTTCTCCCTCCTTCCCCTCACTTCCCAAAATAACAACAACAAAAACAAACCAACAGAGGGGAGAAATAGGGAGGGGGGAGGGGAGGGGAGACAGAGGGGGGGTAGAGGGGAGGAGAGAGAGAGAGAGAGAGGGGGGGGAGAGGGGAAAGGAGAGCTTCAACAAAAACAGAAATAAGGTAGGGACAAAAACAGAGAGAGAGAGAGATTACCTTCCTCACAACAGCACTTAAAACAGAAGCTCCCTCATCCCATTTTCTTTCCACATCAATTCCACGTTTTCCATTTCTGTTTGTCTTCTTTTTTTTTATTTTTATTTTTTTTTGTCTTTGTCTTTCGTTCACTTCTTCCTCCTTTCTTCCTGTTAATATTTTTCTCTTCTTCCTTTTCTTGTCTTAATTTTTCTTCTACACTTCCTTCGTTCTTTCTTCTTTCTCCCTCTGTCTCCTCCTCCCTTCTTTTTCTTCCCCCTTTCTTTTTCCTCCATTCTCCCTCTTACGTAATTCTTCTCTCCCCCTTTTCTCTACTCTCTCTCTCTCTCTACTTATTCTTTCCTTATATTTTTTCCTTCGTCCATAATTCTTCTCCTTTTCTTCTGTCTAACTTCTTCCTTTCTTTCCCTCCCCCTTCCTTTTTCTTGTCCGATGCCTATATTTCCATTCTCTCCCTCCATCCTTTCTTCCTCCTCTCTCTCTCTCCCTCCATCCTTTCTTCCTCCTCTCTCTCTCCCTCCATCCTTTCTTCCTCCTCTTTCTCTCCCTCCCTCCATCCTACCTCCCATTCACGTTTCTTCGCCTCACATTCTTTCATTCCTCTCCTTTCTTCGTATCTCGCATTCTTCTCCTACTTCTTTTATTTCTCCCTCTTCTCTTCTTTTCCTCTCCTCCTCCTCCTCTTCTTCCTCCTCCTTTAAATTCTTCTTCTCCTCCTCCCCCTCCTCCCCCCTCCCTGGGTTTCTCTCTCTCCTTCCTGTTTTATTTTTATGTGTTCGTGTTAGTGGTTCAAGTGTGAGTGTGTACGGGAGGGGAGGGGAGGGGAAGAGAGGGGAGGGGAAGAGAGGGGAGGGGTGGGGGTGAGGCTGTTATGAAGGGGCGGGGTGAAGCGGGGCAAAGAAGAAGAGGGTAGGGTAGGGTAGGGTAGGGTAGAAAGGGATGGGGTAGGGTGGGGTAGGGTAGGGTAGGGTATGGTAGGGTTGGGTTGGGTAGGGTGGGGTAGGGCAGGGTAGGGTAGGGTAGGGTAGGGTTGGGTTGGGTAGGGTGGGGCAGGGAAGGGCAGGACAGGGCAAGGTAGGGTTGGGAAGAGAAGGGAAGGGAAGTGTAGGGTAGGGTAGAACAATGCAAGGCAGGGCAGGGCAGGGTTGGGAAATGTAGGGCAGGTCATGGCAAGGAGGGGGGGGGGCAGGGCTGGGCAATTAGTGCAAGGCAGAAGCGAGGCAGGGTTAAGGGTAGGCTAGGGGGGTGGGACAGGGGGCAGGGGGCAAGGGGGGCGGTGTTCCCTTGAGGCTAAAATTACCTTGAGATAATTAGCGGCCAGACGCCCTGTTTGTCGCGCCCCAGGCAGGTGGAGGGGGGGTGGGGGCTGGAGGGGGAGGAGAGAGGAGGAAGAAAGAGATGAAGAAGAAATGGAGAGAGAAGGAAGAAGATGGAGAAGAAATGGAGAGAGAAGGAGAGGGGGAAGAAGATGGGGGAGAGGAAAGGTAGAGAGGGGGAAGAGGGGGAGGAAAAATGGAACGGGGGTGGGTGGGAAGAAGAGGATGAAAGAGAGAAAACGATAGGGTAAAAAAAAAAATAATAAAATAAATAGATAGACTCTTGAGGGCGGCAGCTAGGAGAGTTACAGGAAATTAGAGGGACAAGTAGTACCTCAGAGGGTTTTACGACTCATACCGTGGAGGGACCATGAATGATGTTGTTGCCAGGTACACATTGCTACTGTATATATATATATATATATATATATATATATATATATATATATATATATATATATATATATATATATATATATATATATATATATATATATATATATATATATATATATATATATATATATATATATATATATAAAGCTCTCCCCACCCACTTGTCCCACCCGCACCATGGGCAAGGAAAAGGAAGTGTACCAAACCCGGAGGAAAAAAATAGAGGGGAAAAAAATCAGGCCAGGGAAATTTAACAGGAAAGAGGGAAACGCTCAACCTACCACTACTTCACACTGACCCAAACGCTGTACAATCTAGCTTTAAATTTCTCTTTCAAGGATCTGTCAATATCCTGTGCTGGCAGTGGGTCCAGGTATTGCAGATCTCGTATGTGAAGAAATTGCCTTATGTATCATGGTGGTAATCCTTCAAGCCCCATCCATGGTTCCTCGTCAGATTGTTGTTTAGACTAATTATGTATTCGTAGTCAGCGTCGTCAAATCAATGCACGAAAGCAAAAACCTCCACTATCTGTCTCCGTAAACGCCTAGCTAACGAAAAGAGGTCCAGTGTCTGCAGTCTTCTCTAGCACCCCGTCTATCTAGAGCATGCGATCAGTTTAGCCCGCAATTTGACTCTTCCAAACCTCGCAATATCTTTTATCAGGGGCGGCGAACAGAACTGCACAGCGTACTCCAGATGCGGTCACACCAGGGAATAACACAGAGAAAAGCCTACCTTGTTTCTGTACCTCTCTCCTCTCCCCCTCCTCCTCCTCCTTCTCCCCTCTCCTCTCCTTCTTTTCCCCTCTCCTCTCCTCTCCTCCCTTCTTTATCTAACCTACAATCCTCTCTGCTTTCTTCCCTACATCAATGCACTGTCTGGAAAACTTAAGTCACAGGAATTTAGTACACCTTCAGTCTTTCTCCATGGATGTACTGCTGATTGTACTTCCGGGGAAAATAATTGCTTCCTAGATGTACATAAACGATGATCTTGTACTTGTTCAGGTTGTACGAGATTTCTGTTCACACACCTCTTTTTTTTTTTTTTTTTTTTCCCCGCCATGTCCCTGTGCATTTCTTTTTCTTGAATGATGTGGTATTAACTCTTGCTCTGTGTCGTTCGGAAAGGAAAATGGGAAAGGAAGTGGGGAGAAGGAGGGAGGGAAAAGGGAGGGAAGGAGGGGGAGGAAAAGGAAGGAGAAAAGAAATGGAGATGGAAAGAAGGAGGGAGGAGGAGTAGTGAGAGAGGAATAGAGGAATAAGGAGAACAAGAAGACGAGGAGAGACAGAGAGAAGATGAGGGATAAGGAGACAGGTAGGGAGAAGAGAAAGAGAAAAATAAAGACAGGACAGGAAAATGCGAGAAAGGAAGATAGAAGATGAAGGAGAAAGAGAGAAGTAGAGAGAGGAAGAGTAGGAGGAGAGGGAAGGAAAAGAAAATGCGAGAAAGGGAGACAGGAAGATGATGGGGGAGAAGGAGAGAAGTAGGGCGAGGGAGAGAAATGGGAGAGGGAGAGAGAAGAAATGAGGAAAGGAAAGAGAGGAAAGGGAGAGATAGGGAGAAGAAAAGCTACAGAACTCTTCACAGCACTTCTTCGTGACTAGTACCATATTCTAGTGATAATATTTTTTACAAGCCAATAGCAAGATACGATAACAGTGCGGCTTTACACCTTTCCCATTGCACTTCTTCGTGACTAGTGTAAACCTCTTATTGTATCCCTTGGGCAGAATAAGACGATACTACGTCTAGACATCCTTCCCACAGCACTTCTTCGTGACCAGCACCACCATCTCGTAAGTCACAACCTGAGTCTCAGAAATTTCTTAGCCCATATTGGTTACTTAAGGAGGTGCTAAAGAAGAACACCTTTAATTAACAGGTAAATATGCTCAAGAAAGCATGCCATGGAATGGAAGGTCTATTCTATTGTACTGCCAGACGCCTTAATCCCTTATGCGGGGTGGCCACAAACAAATCGCCTCCATGTCACTCTGTCCCCCGCCATTTCATAGCCCCGCTCCCAATTCACACACCCCTCTCTCATATACCTCTCCACTCCATCCCTCCATCCCATCCTTGGCCTTCCCCTCCCTCTCTCCCCCTCCACCTCACTCACATACACTCTTCTCGTCAGTCTCTCACTCTCCATCCTCTTCACATGGCCAAACCACCACAATGAAAGGAAGGTGAGAGAGAGTATTGTATTAATTTTGGCACTGACCTAAGGTAAATAGAATGAAAAAAGACGAAAATATATGGAAGAATAAGGCAGACAAACAATACTCATTTCTACAAAAGTGACCACTCTCTCTCTCTCTCTCTCTCACACACACACACACACTTGCACTCAGTCAACAAACAGAAACCTACACTCAACACACATAAACACACACTCAAGACTATCAATACACCTACACAGGAGCACTCACACCAAGACACACACACACACACACACACACACACACACACACACACACACACACACACACACACACACACACACACACAGTTCTCTTTCTCTTCTAAATATAACTGCACATCTGAGGGCTTTTTATCTCACACAAACACGTTCTAATTCAAGTTCTCTCTCTCTCTCTCTCTCTCTCTCTCTCTCTCTCTCTCTCCAATACAAACACCCATCAGAAACCTTTTTATCAATCATATACTTTACCATTCAAACTCTCTCTCTCTCTCTCTCTCTCTCTCTCTCTCTCTCTCTCTCTCTCTCTCTCTCTCTCTCTCTCTCGTTTAAATATAACCACTGAACAGAAGACTTTTTACCTGACACACATTCTGACAACTCTCTCTCTCTCTCTCTCTCTCTCTCTCTCTCTCACACACACACACACACACACACACACACACACACACACACACACACCATCAAAAGCACAGAGGGACGCCAGAAAACACGAAGCAGAAATGAGAGATAAAAGGAGACTAACAGCGTAAGGTGTGAAGTTGTTCCAGAATAAATAAAGGAAGAGAGCCATAGTAAACACGAATAAAGACTAATAATAAAGGAGAGAAAAAAAGGGGAGAGGGAGGAAAGGATGAAAGGGAGGGAAAGGGAAAATTGTGGTAGGAATGTATAGGTGTGTGGGAGAGGGTGTGTGTGTGGGTAGGATTGTGTGTGTGGGGTGGGCGGTTTGTGTGTGTGGGGTGGGAGGTTTGTGTGTGTGGGGTGGGAGGTTTGTGGGTTTGTGTGTGGGGTGGGTTTGTGTGTGTGTGTGTGTGTGTGTGTGTGTGTGTGTGTGTGTGTGTGTGTGTGTGTGTGTGTGTGTGTGTGTGTGTGTGTGTGTGTGTGTGTGTGAATAATTTTGAGGTGATGAGATGAATAAGTGGTGAGTATATGACAAAAACACACACACACACACACACACACACACACACACACACACACACACACACACACAAACACACACAACCACTTCACCGACTACCAATACCACACCACAAACCACCACCCAACCACACACCGTCCACCACACTTACCACAAACCACCACCCAACCACACACCGTCCACCACACTCACCACAACACCACCACAATTACCACAGTCCTCTTCTCTCCATTTCACCACACACACACACACTATATCATCTCACTACAATTATACACTTCACACCACACTTCACCCCCACACCCTACCAGCACACCACACCACCACACCCCACCACACCGCGTGTCCACAAACAATACCCAATTACCAGCTGACTCCCTTACCTTGTGCCCCCTCAATCTCCCTCCCTCATTCTCTCCCTTCTTCCCTCCCTCCCTCTTCTTTCTCTACTTCCTCTCTCCAGTCTTTGACCTTCCTCACTCTTCCCTCCATCCTTCCCTTCTCTCTTACCTTTCTCTTCCCTTCCTTCAATTTCTTCTTCCGCTGCCATCATCTCCTTTCTCCCCCTCTTTCTCTCCTCTTCTCTCTCTCCTCCTTCCCCCAACACCCTCCCTCCTTCACTGATCTTCCCTTCCTTCCCTCCCCTCTCCCTCCCCTCCTCATCACATACCATCAATCTCCCCTCTCAATGCCTCCCTTTCCTTCCTCCATTGTTTCTCTCTCTTCCCCAATTGTCTTCCTCAATTTCCTCTTTCTCTCCACCAAATGCCTTTCTCTGTTTCTCTTTTTCTCTCAAATTCCCCTCTCTCTCTCTCTTTTTTAATCTATCGTCATTCTCTTTAAAATAATCTCTCAATCTTTATCTCTCTCTCTCTCTCTCTCTCTCGCGTCTAAGCCTTCATATTTTCATTACGTTCGTTTTTTTTCACACATGCCTCTGTCTGTCTGTCTCTCTCTCTCTCTCTCTCTCACACTCACTCACTTTCCATTCCGTCCCCCCTCTTACATTTCCCACTCCCTCTTCCCTTTCTTCCATTCCCTCCTCATCTTTCTCTCTCCTTTCTCCCCTCCTCCCCTCCCCCAAGCTCTCTCCCCAATGATCACTACCACAAATTCTCTCTTCTTCACCTCCACCGTTCATCATCACTATCAACTCCACTGTCATCATTACCATCTACTAATTCCATCATCATCATCATTATCACCATCAAATTCACTCTCATCATCATCATCTTTACCAATACCATCATCACCATCATCATCATCTTTCTCACATTCACCATCCCTTCCTCCTCATCTTCATCTTCATCACCATCATCATTCTCACATTCACCATCCAATCCTTCTCCTCCTACCTCCTCACCACTATCATCATCACTATTACATTCACCATCCACTCCTTTACTACCCCATTACGAGCGTAGCGAGCGTTAAATATTCTTTACTAGTGTTAATATATATGTGTATTTGTTGTAAATGTGTAAATATAAGTCGCATGTAAGAGTATGCTACGTACATGTATTATATTTCAGGAAGAACCAAAATTACTTGAGTTTGAAATTACAGTATGGCAAAGAGAATTACTATAGCGCTCTGACTAGTAACCAAGGAGACTCATTCCTACCCTACACCTAACACATCCATTTTCATCCATCCATAGACAAATTTCAGTTTTTTTGACGACCTGGAGTAGTCAGACTGGAGGGTGAATTTGACTAGTAACCAAGGAGACTCATTCCTCCCTGACACCTACCGTATAAACTCATCAATTATCATGCAAAAAGGACTTAGTAATGAAGCTCTAGGATTGGCTCAGTTCCATCACAATCTATCTATCTACCTATTGCCAGAAGCCTTCATCCCGTAAGGGGTGGCCACAAACAAATCGCCTCCATGTCGCCCTGTCCCCCGCCATTCCACTGCCCTGCTCCCAGCTCACACACCCCTCTCTCATATACCTCTCCACTCCATCCCTCCATCTCATCCTTGGCCTCTCCCTCCCTCTCCCCCCCTCCACCTCACTCACATACACTCTCCTCGTCAGTCTCTCACTCTCCATCCTCTCCACATGGCCAAACCACCTCAGTGTGTTCCTCCTAACGCTTCCTATCGCATCCACATGAAGACAAATCCACTACTGTCACTTCCCCACCCACACTTCGCCTTACCTTCACTTCCACTGCTCCCTCGTACACTTCCTCTTCTACCTGCAATAAAAATAAAAATAAACAGATAAATAAATAAATAAATAAATCACTTGTAAATGCTGTAAATGATGAAGGAGGAAGATATTAACAAATGTAAATAAAACTAATTCTTAGATTGGTTTTGACGTGGTATCTTGACTGGAAATTTATGACAGAGAGAGAGAGAGAGAATCACTATACTTCGCCTCTTCTAAATCTTCCTTCCCTCCCTCCTCTCTCTCTCTTATTTACTCCCCATTCCTCCCTTTCGTTACAATTTATACCTCTCCCATGCTCTTCCTCTCCCCTTCATCTCCCCTCTCCTCCCCTTCTCTTCTACTTCCCCTCTCCTTCGTATCTCCTCCCCTTCTCCCTAACGTCCCTCTATTTCTTTCCTCCCCTCCCCCTCCCTCTTCCTTATTCTCCCCCTCGCCTATTGCCTATCAGTTCGTTCCCTCCCCCACCATTCTCTCCCCTCCTCCCCATTTCTCATTCCTCCAGCCCCTCACTCTTTACCCCTCCAACCATCCCCCCATCAATCATCTCTCTCTCTTCCCCCCCTCTCTCTCGCTCTCTCCCCTTCCTTTCCATCCTTCCTTGCTCCATTCTTCCCTTCCTTCCTCCCTCCCTTTCTCTCGCATTCTCTCTTCCTCCTTCCTCCCCTCCCTCCTTCTGTCCTGTCTTCCCTCCCTCGCTCCTTCTGTCATTACCATCAACCCTTCCTTCCTCCCTCTTTATCCTCCTTCCTTCCCTCCCCATTCCTTCTTCCCTCCCTCTTCCTTTCTTTCATCCCTCCCTCTCTCAGTCCTCTCCTTTTCACTTTCCTTCCCTCCCTCTCTTACTTCTTTCTTGTTCTCCTTCCTTCCCTCCCTCCCTCTCTCACTCCTTCCCTGTTCTCCTTTCCCACCCTCCTCCCTTCCTTCCTTCCTCCCTCCATCCCCCCATCTCCTCTCCTTTCCATTATTCTCTCACTCCATTCCTCTTCTCCCTTATTCCCTCCCTCCCTCATTCCTTCCTCCCTCCCTCCCTCAGCCATCAATCAGCCACGGGAGCAGGAAGTTAGTTAGCTGTGGGCGTGGGCGTGGGCGTGACGGAAGGCCCCCCCGCGATATGCAGCTGGGTGTGGTTATATCCACTGACGGGATGAGAGATGTGATGATGGGTGTGGGTGTAGGTGTGGGTATGGGTATGGGTAGGGTGTGGGTATGGGTATGACTATGGGTGTGGGTATGGGTATGACTATGGGTGTGGGTATGGGTATGAGTGTAGGTGTGGGTATGGGTGTGGGTGTAGTACTGAACTTTGTGTAGGGTGGGATTTGGGTGTAGATTTCTCCTCTGCTATACATGGGACCTCGACTACAGTGAATTAAACCGTCTGATTACATAAGGAGGAGGAGGAGAAAGTCAACATATTGCAAGGGTTAATCTCCCCAAATATAAATATATATATATATATATATATATATATATATATATATATATATATATATATATATATCATCATCATCAGCCGTTTCAGTATCCACTGCAGGACCGGCTTATTCCGACCGAAGTCGGGACGATACAGCCAATGTATCTCTACCAAGTGGCTTAGGCTGTCTGGTAGAGATTGTATGTAGGGTGAGAAGTGCTTGTAAGTGTAATGTAGTGGCTTTGGATGTGTGTGTGTAGTCTGTGAACAAAGTGTAATCGGCCCGCGCAAACCGATTGGGTGTAAGCATACTTTATAGTAAGCGACACTGGTTCAACCACAGCACCCCTTGTGTCCGCCAATGCAGTACGTGGCCGGGTGAACACTCCCAAAGTTTATGACCCTGGCGGGGCGCGAACCCTGGCTCACCCGTGTACGAAAAGCACAATCTACCACTGTACCACAGAGGCTCCATATATATATATATATATATATATATATATATATATATATATATATATATATATCGGCTCCACGACGTTTCCACAATATGACAACACACACACACACACACACACACACAGAAAGAGAGAGAGAGAGAGAGGAAAGCAGGTGTGGTTTCTTCCACTTAACTGAAACTAAATGCAACATCAGGTAACATCAAATTAAAAAACAAACACAAAATAATGACAACACTCCAGATGGCAATACTCTCGCTCTGCTGTCTCTTTAATAATATCTCACGTGGTAGATATATAGATAGATAGATAGATAGATAGATAGACAGAGATACAAAAAAACCTTAAGCTCTTATCTTTACACGTCCTCATCTGTCTTCCTTACAAAACTAACTTTGTCCTTTCGAACCAGTTTTTCTTCAATCTGCAAGGGGATTGTGTGTGTGTGTGTGTGTGTGTGTGTGTGTGTGTGTGTGTGTGTGTGTGTGTGTGTGTGTGTGTGTGTGTTTGAAAATATACACACCCCGGACAAGAAGGAGGGAGTGGGTGTGGGCGGATATCAGGTATGCTAGAGCCGAGAGAGGATGTGGGTGGTGTGAGGGTGTGGGCGTGGGTATGATAGGAGTGTGGGAAAGGACACGTATATGTAAATGTGGGCGTGGGTGAGGAGGAACTATGGGTGTGGGCGAGACAGTAAATCAAGGAGAGAGAGATCTTAAGTGTCATTGTATATGGTGAGAGAGAGAGAGAGAGAGAGAGAGAGAGAGAGAGAGAGGAATAACTACGCATAAAAAAACATACATAAGAATTATTCAAAACTCCACTGGCAATCATAAAAGCAAAATGAGAAAAAGGTGAACACATGCAATTCAATGACAGAGGTTTTGAGAAAGACAAAAGAGACAGAAAGCGAGACAGACAGAGATATAAATCTTTGGAATGACATGGCTTCCCTAACACCATCCGGATATCCGCTATCATAAGGCATCGCGTCCACCACTACATTCTGCACTTATATTTTTAACAAGTGTTTCCTATTTCCAAGCATATTGCGGAGTTCTCATCTGGGACAACAAACAGACAACAAACAGACAACAGACAAACAGGAGGGTTGATATTAAACGGATGCTGTTGTATGTTCAGGATCACCAAGTCAAGGCCACAGCAGCCCTTGTTCCGCTCAGCACCTACACCTGTAATTACTCCACGGCTCAGCGTCTCACCTTCACCTTGACCTCTGCAAGGTGATCATGGCGGTTCCGGTGGCTCGGTGGTTAACGTGTGCACCTTGCCATTCGTGTGCCCCAAAGCCAGGGTTCAAGGCAACATCATGACAATCACTTAAACGGATCCTGGTGGTGTGTTGTTTTATATCCTTGTAATTATGTACCCACCTGTCGGCCTTACTAATTACATATGCACACCTTGACATCAGCAGGTGTAGCTAGTATCACATCCACCTACAAATAACTTTCCACTTACACATACACTCCCCTCCATAAATATAAATAGAAAATAAGTAAGTAGAGATACATAAATAAATATCGCTCTTCTGTACCTTGCGTATTCCGACGCAGAAAAAACTTGTGTTGAAAGGGTTAAAAGGAGTGCAAGAAAAACGGTGTGTGAAAGTTCTGATAACGTACACAATGACACACACACACACCACCATACTTACACACACACACACACCTGCACCATACATACAGGCACACTTACACAAACACACGGGCGCTCACACATACAATCTCCAATGCACACAAACAAACAGACACGTGTATACCCACTGCAGACAGAAGCACTTAGTCACATTAAATAAACAGACAGTGACAGGCGATGACAGCAGGGAGGCAGGGAGGAAGGAGGAGAGAAGGAAGGATGGAGAGAAGAGGAGACAAGGAAGGAGGAGAAGAGAAGGAAGGAAGGAGGGATGGAGGAAAGATCAGGAGGAAGAGAGGAGGAGGTGAGACTGAAGGAGGGACGATGGAAGGGCAGAAAAGGTGGAGGACGAGAGACGGAAGGAAGGAGGAAGGAAAGACAGGAGGAAGAGAGGATGGATGGACGAAGGAAGGATAGGAGGAAGAGAGGAAGAAGGTCCAGGAAGACGGTACAAGGAGAGGAAGAAGAAAGGGAAGGAGGGAGAAAGACAGGTTAGAGGAGAAGAAGAGAGAGAGGAAAGATGCAAAAAGGAGGAGGGAGGAATACAGGTTAGGGAGGAAGAAGGGAGAGAGAACTGGGAAGAGGAAGAAAAAAGGAAAGAGAGAAGGAACGAAGGAAGAAGAGCGATGGAGAGAAGAGGAAGATGCGGGAGAAAGGGAAACGGGAGGAGGAAGAAGGAAGGAAGGAGGAAAGAGGGAGGAAGACAGGCTGAAGAAAGTGGTGTTAGACAAAAGGGAGCAGAAGAAGAAAAAAGGATGAAGGAGTGATAAAAGCAGGAAGGAAGGACGAAAAGAAGGAAGGATGGAAAGAAGATAGGAAGGAAAGACAGGACGGAGAGAAAGAAGGAAAAAGGAAAGGAAGGAATGAAGAAAGGAAGGGAAAGAAAGAGGGAAAACGGAAAGGAAGGAAAGAAAGACAGGACGGAAAGAAGGAAAATGGGAAGGAAGGAAGGAAAGAAGACAGGAAGGGGAGAAAGAAGGAAAACAGGAAGGAAGGAAAAGAGGAGAGGGTATGAAAGAAATGAGAGTGGACGACAGCAGAGAAGTAAGAAGAAATGAAAACGAAAGAAAAGAGAGAGAAGAAGCGAGAGAGAAAACAGAAAAAAGATGAAGGAAAAACAAAACAAGGGAGGAGAGAAGATGAAGGAGGAGGGAAAGATGAAGAGATGGAGGAAGGAAGGAGGGACGAAGATGTGGAAAGGGAGAGAGGAAATTAGATATGGTGAGAGAGTTTGGACGTTGAGAAGGAAGTTGAGAGAGAGAGAGAGAGAGAGAGAGAGAGAGTGGATGACAAAACATGAAAAATGAAATGAAATTGGAAATGAGGAGAGGTAGAACAGGATGGCGAGGAAAAGGAGAGGCTGAGAGGAAAGAGAGAGAGAGAATAAGAAAAAGACGGAAATATATGGAAGGGAAAGGAAATAAGAGGAGAGAAAAGGAAGGAAGAGAAAAGAAGAGAGGAGAGAAAGGGAGAGACGATTATGGAGTTGAGAGTAAAATAATGTGTGAGTGTAAGGAGTTGCGTGTGTAGATAATTATGTGTGTATCGTTACCACCCTCTTGTCACTCACACACACCCACACACACCACGTCTCCGGTGACTATACACACACACACACACACACACAAGCAATGAATGTTTGTCGTTTCTACCTTCTAATGTCTACTTTCATTTCCAGACTAGGGCGAGAGAAACTTATCATTAGTATCCTTAAGGCTAAATTCCTTTCATCACTCTCCATAATTATCCACAAAACTCTCCTCTCACCCTCACTATCACACACTTCAAGCCTTCATCATCTCCCAATATCCTTAATGTCTCTCTATTGGCGACTTGAGTTGGAAAGATCACAATATGGCCTTGTAAAATATAAACTTCACAGATGTTAGGTGCGCTGAGCCGACCCCAAACTTCCAATTATTCCTTAAACACTATGACGAATACTGTTTTTTTATTTTTTATCCCGCCAGACGATTTTATCAATTTTATGGAAGATTTTTTTTATATATAATTCTTCCTACAGTTGGACGATTTTATTCAACACGGAGATCACCCTCATAGTGAAGATGTTAACCCCGCACAGCAACCGACTCTGACCTGAACTGACCTAACGACCTGACCTACCCTAACCTACCAAGACTTGACCTGACCTAACCTACCCTAACCTGACTTAACCAGACCTGACCTGATCTGACCAAAACTAACCTAACCTTACCTACCATGACCTAATCTGACCTGACCTGACCTTACCAAACCAGACCTGACCTGACCTGACCTAACCTACCCTGACCTGACGACCTAACACTCACTCGTGCGATGAATACAGCTCTCACCTTTTTTCACATCAATCATTCTCTCTCTCTCTCTCTCTCTCTCTCTCTCTCAGCATTTATCACAATCGTTCGTCCATTCTCGCTTTATCGCTTTTAATTTCCTGACTTCGCCCACTTTCCCTCGCTCACTTTCTCTAATTCGCACACTTCAGCCGCCACATTTCTCACTCACTTTCACCACATTTTCCGTTTTCTTCGCTTCCATTAAGTTACTGTCCTCTCTCTCTCTCTTTCTTTCTCTCTCTCTCTTATTTCCTCTTTTTTCACTCATTTCTTTGTTGTTAACTTATTGCCCCTCTTCTCTCTCTCTCTCCTCTTCCTCTTTTCTCACTCATTACTTTATTGTTAACTTAGTCCCCCCCCCTCTCTCTCTCTCATTTCCTCTTTTCTCTCTCATTTCTTTATTGTTAACTTACTGTCCTTTCCCCTCTCCCCCTCCTCTCTCTCTCTCTCTCTCTCCTCTTTTTTCACTCATTGTTAACTTAGTCCCCCCTTCTCTCTCTCTCTCTCTCTCTCTCTCTCTCTCTCTCTCTCTCTCCTCTTTTTTCACTCATTGTTAACTTAGTCCCCCCTTCTCTCTCTCTCTCTCTCTCTCTCTCTCTCTCTCCTCTTTTTTCACTCATTGTTAACTTAGTCCCCCCTTCTCTCTCTCTCTCTCCTCTTTTTTCACTCATTGTTAACTTAGTCCCCCCTTCTCTCTCTCCCTCTCTCTCTCTCTCTCTCTCTCTCTCTCTCTCTCTCTCTCTCATTTCTTTACTGTCCGCTGCATCGTATTCTTTATTACTTTTATTTCTTCGTTATCATGTCTTATCTATTCCCTTCTTCCATTTATCTGGTTATCATTTATTGGCTACGACAGTGTGAAAATTACAGAAAATGAAGTAAAGGAAGAAGAAAATAATAAGACAAGGATAGACACAGAAAGATAGATAGATAGGTAAATAGATAGATGGATAGATACAAAAAGGGAGACAGACATACAGACGGATATATTTTGAGAGAGAGAGAGAGAGAGAGAGAGAGAGAGAGAGAGAGAGAGAGAGAGAGAGAGAGAGAGAGAGAGAGAGAGAGAGAGAGCACCCTTCTCCCCTTCTTACTCTAATGAAGATATGGTGGGCAGGGAAGGGTAATGGTGGTAGTTGTGGTTGGAGTATGGTGTGGTAGTTGTGGTAGGTGCATGGGAGGGTAGATGCGGCACACACACACACACACTCTCTCTCTCTCTCTCTCTCATATCATGTATTGGAATTTAAAAAAAATTGAATAAGAACAAAGTCACGAAATGGCCTGTATTCTCTTCGGTTCAATTCCGTAACACCTTTTCCTTAGCGATTTATTTTGCTGATGGCTCCTTACTATCCTCCTCAGTAATACTCACTGTAATATCATCACGCAATGCATAAATAACATACACGCTAATATTAACCAACCCTATCCAAAAATAAATCGCTAAGGAAGAGGTGTTAGGGAGTGGCATGCTGGGGGTAAGTGATATTATGTGCATCTTGGCTCTCCTTTG
This sequence comes from Coenobita brevimanus, assembly GCF_032717465.1. Taxonomy (NCBI): domain Eukaryota; kingdom Metazoa; phylum Arthropoda; class Malacostraca; order Decapoda; family Coenobitidae; genus Coenobita; species Coenobita brevimanus. The sequence goes on along the minus strand of NC_137035.1, from coordinate 18,616,665 downwards.
TTGTGCTTTCGTTTGTACTCCTTTGTACTCATTTGTACGCCTCTGTACTTCCAGGCCTGCATCTCCCGCCCTCAGGGATGCACAAGCTTCCCCTCAGAAAGTTACAGAGAGAGAGAGAGAGAGAGAGAGAGATTCCTTTAATTTCTGCTAAATAGTAGTAGTAGTAATTATAATAATAATAATAATAATAATAATAATAATAATAATAATAATAATAATAATGTCCGATGGCAAGTAAATCAAAAAGTAATTATGGTAGTGAAGTAGCCTTAGTACAAGAATGGTAGTACTAAACGCAATTATGTACACTGTACCTGACGTGTATGGCAGGTAGGTGTACAACGATGGTAGGGCATGGAAGAGAGTGTATGGTAGTAATGGTGGTTATGGGAGTGAATGGTAATGGTAGGGGGAATGGTATGTATGGTGAAAGTGTAATGATGGTAGTGGAGTAATGCAGGTAACACTATGAATTACCATACCATGTGAAGTAATGGTAGTGAATGTGTGTGGGGATGGTACTATGGTGGTGGTAATGGTGGTGTGAGAAGCATAGTAATAAAGGTGAGAGAGAGACAGTGAGAGTCCCCCAGGTATAAGACAGGAGGACACTACACAGGGTTATCTGAGGTGTGGTGTTGTGGTGTCACTCCCGCCCCGCCCCGCCCTCACCTCACTCCCGTCACACGCCCCGCCCCGCCCCGCCCAGCCCTTCTCTCACTCACTCCTGTCCACATGCCCCGCCCCGTCCTCACCTTAATGCTACCCTGCCCCGCCCCGCCCCGCCCTTACGTCACTCCTATCTACCCCGCCGCGCCCCGCCCCATCACCTCACTCCTCTCCACCCCCAGCCCACATTATTTCACCCCCTGTCACTTCACTTCTTTTCACTTCGCCTCATCTACCTCCCCAGCCTCTCTTTCCTCCCCTCACTTCTCAAAATTCATCACCTAACATCTCTCTCTCTCTCCCCCAAACCACAAGATTGCCAAACCCTTACAAAAAAAAAAAAAAATATCGTCGAGAGAGAGAGAGAGAGAGAGAGAGAGAGAGAGACGTCCTCATAACACCACCAGAGACGTGACTTTTATGGAAGATAATTATTACACTAAGTTAATCTCACTTTCTCTCTCTCTCTCTCACAAACAAACAAATAAACAAACAGCGTCCACATTCTAACTCCCCCAAATTCGAGGGCCAGACGAAGCAAGATTTAATCGAGAATATAATAATTTCTCAAAGTTCACCTGATATTTACCTGTCTAATTTTACCTGTACTGAAGAACTTGATTATTTTCTGCCAAGACTTTTCCACCTTTTCTTATCTCACTACCCTACCCTACCCTGTCCACCCCTACCCTACCTTACCCTTGCCTTCCCTTCCCTACAGCTAACGCCCTGTCCTACCCTACCCTACCTACCTTCCCTCTCCCATATCAATACCCTACCTTGTCCTACCCTCCTCTAGCCTACCTTTCCCTTCCCTACCCTCTCAAAATCTAGCCCTACCCTACCCCAGCCTACCTTGCCTTTACTTTACCTGCCCCTATCCCCTGCTTCCCTACTCACTACCCTATCCTGCAGCACCCTACCCTACCCAACCCTGACCTTGCCTTGCCTATCCAATTCCACGCTGCCCTGTCCTGCCCTGCCCATCCTGGTTTTATCTATTCTGCCTTAACATGTGACGGACCTGCCCTGTCCTGCCCTGCCCTGCGGTGCTCCCTACCTCGCTTCTGTCCTGACTTAATCTGCCCTGCCCTGCCCTGGGGAGTGTGGTCTGTTTGTCTGTCTGTCTGTCTGTCTCTCTCTCTCCTAATAATATTGTTTCTTCCTATATGTAGGGCTCAAAAAAAAAAAAAAAAAAAAAAAAAAAAAAAAAATCAATTCACCACTTCACAAATTTCTAAAAACGCAGGCCAGATCTGGAAACCTACAATGAACAATTTGGAAAAATGATGATAAACAGTTGGAGAAATTACGAGGTATTAAAAAAACAATCACAGACAGTGAATTGTGAGAATTTATCGATAATACCATGCGAATAAGCGTGGTGTGTGTGTGTGTGTGTGTGTGTGTGTGTGTGTGTGTGTGTGTGTGTGTGTGTGTGTGTGTGTGTGTGCATCTGACCTCCTCGGATTTCGACGTGCCATACATAAAAACACGCGGAATGACGAGCTGACATAGATGGTGTAAATTATAACTGCGTCAGGTCAGTTGCGCGCCACAATCACTTTTGTACCCTATTTTTCGCCAAACATTAGGAACTCTCTATAGGTCATACCGCTGGGTGGAATGACCTGAAATTTACTATGGAAATGCCTGGAATGTCAGAGAAGGTCTATGTCAAATTTGGTGTGAGTACGCGTCTCGTGGGCCGCTGAGTACCTGTTAAACTATTTCCTTACAGAATCACTCCATAAGCTCGCTGATGATGACGAGAAGCGCGTGGATGGGTACAAGGCTTCACAAACACATGGTACGGATCCCACACTGAATAGATGAGGTTAGGGTTAAGGACGAGGCACATTTACATATTAATAGGGGTGGGTATCAGGAGACGTGGTATCTTTTGTGGTGCTCCTGTGTTTATATAAGTTACCCCTGTGTCTTATGATGGTCTCAAGAATGATATTTATGTCTACACACGTACTGTCCAATAAATCCAGCCACATGTCCCGGTCACCATGATCTTTAGAGTAAAATTAATGTTTATTCCAACTGATATGGTGCCCCCTTTGAAAATGTTACACGACAATATGCATTTAAAAAAAAAAAAAAAAAAATTGCTTTGGGATTTTTGTATCCTTATAAGTTTCACTAAATTATTTTTCACTTCCCACTAAGATTGAAAATTTGAAGTATTTTTTACAATGGGACTTAATGTTTTTTTATTCTTTTTTTTTTTTTTTACACCGATATTCTCTCTCTCTCTCTCTGCCCTACACTGCTTGTCTTGCCGTTAAGTAACCTGTCCTTCCTCACTGTGCCCTTCTATAATAAGTCTTGTCCTGCACTGCCCTGCCCTGTCCTCCCCTCCCCTCCCTTACTTTGCTCTCCCAACCCTACCCGACCCTACCATACCCCACCCTACATACCCTACCCTACCTTACCTTACATACCCTACCCTTCCTTACCCTACGTACCCTACCCTACACACTTTACCCTACCCAACCCTACCCTAACATACAAAAATAAAGAGACAATTTCCCCAACCTCCTTCACTTCCCCTTCCCCCTCTCCCTCCCCCTTCCCCTCCCCCCTATCACAGACCCAGGTGACGACTATCAGCCAAATCCCTTTACCTCCTCCTCCCCTTCTCCTTTCCTCCATCTTTCTCTCCATCTCTCCACACCCTTGGGAAATTCTCGCTTATTTCCCTTTTCCTTTTATTTACGTATTGAATATGAGAGAGAGACAGAGAGAGAGAGAGAGAGAGAGAGTGTGTGTGTGTGTGTGTGTGTGTGTGTGTGTGTGTGTGTGTGTGTGTGTGTGTGCGCGCCTCTCGGTAACACTACTACCTAATTTCATAAACCCATTTCCTCTTTCCCTTTCCCCCTTCCTTTTTTCTCCCCTCACCCCTCCTCTTCCACTCTTTTCCTTTACTACTCATTTTCCTCTTCCTTCCTCTCCTCTCTTGTTTCCTTTCTCTTCTCTCTTTTTGCCTTCCTCTCCTCTTTCTTCCTCCTCTTTCATCTCCTTCTTTCTTCCTCTTTCTTCAACCCTTCTCTTTCTTCCTTCTTCTCCTCTCTTTCTTCCTCTTCCTTCATCTCCTCTCTTTCTTCCTTCGTCTTCCTCATCTCTTCCTTGCTTTCCTTCTCTCCCATTCCTCATTTTCTCTCCCCTCTTCATTTCCTCTTTCGTCCACCTATTCTCCATCCTTCTCACTTTTTCCCTCTCCATTCTCTCCTCTTCATTTCCCTATCCTTCTCAAGCTCTCTCTCTCTCCTTTTCCCTCTCCTCTTCCCTACCTCTCCCTTGCTTTCTCCCCTCTTCTCTCCTCTTTCTCCCCTCTTCTCTCCCCTCTATTTTTTTTTTTATCTCCTCCTGCCCTTCCTCCTCCTTTTCCCTACCCCCTCCCTTGCTTTCTCTCCCCCCTTTCTCCCCTCTCCCCTCCCCTCCCCCCCGTCTGATACAATAAGGGCGAAGCAGCTGAGTCAGTTGCTGTCTTAATTCACTCTGGCCAGTCACGCTCTGTCTCTACCACACCACACCATACCACCACACCCTCTACCACACTACCATACCCTCTACCACACCACACCACCACACCCTTTACCATACCACACCACCACACCCTCTAACACACTACCATACCACCACACCCTCTACCACACCACACCATCACACCCTCTAACACACCACCACACCCTCTAACACACTACCATACCACCACACCCTCTACCACACCATACCACCACACCCTCTAACACACCACCACACCCTTTACCATACCACACCACCACACCCTCTAACACACTACCATACCACCACACCCTCTACCACACCACACCACCACACCCTATACCACACCACACCACCACACCCTCTACCACACCACACCACCACACCCTCTAACACACTACCATACCCTCTACCACACCACACCACCACACCCTTTACCATACCACACCACCACACCCTCTAACACACTACCATACCACCACACCCTCTACCACACCACACCATCACACCCTCTACCACACCACACCATCACACCCTCTACCACACCACACCATCACACCCTATACCACACCCTCTACCACACCACACCACACCATCACCCCCTCTACCATACAGTACCACACTGTACCCTACACGACATCACCACACCACAATACACGACCACCCCCTCTACCCCATTTCCCCCCTTCTCTCTCTCTCTCTCTCAAAGCACAGCACAGTAGTAATAATTAACAACAACAACAGCAAGATTTCGCTTCATTATTTATCATAACAATAAAACTAAATAATGAGACTGACAATTAACAAAACAACAGACAATAACAAAGGCAGATGGCGTTGTGATCAAATTACACACACACACAAAGGGACGGGTAGACAGACAGACAGACAGACAGACAGACACACACACACACACACACACACACAAAGACAGATAGATAGACACACAAAGACAAAGGAACACACACACACACACACACAAAGACAGACAGACACACACACACACAAGCACAAACGAACAGACAGACAGACACAGACAGACACACACACACACAAAGACAGAGACAGACAGACAGACAGACACAGACAGACACACACACACACACACACACAAAGACAGAGACAGACAGACACACACACACGTAAGGGGCAGAGAGCCATGCTACCCCCCCGGGCGGCACTACAGCACCCCCCGTCACTTTTATGGATGGGAATATTGTGCATGGCAAGGGGGGGGGGTAATCCGATTGGGGCGTCCTGACCACTAAACCACCAGGCGCCTAATATTAATACCAGATGACAGTGCTTGGGATATACCAGGCTTTATTCTATCTATCTATTTATCTATCTACCTACCTACTTACCTACCTATAAGCCTATCTACCTACCTAGTTATCTATCTGCCTATTAACCAACCTACCTACCTACCTATCTATCTATCTATCTATTTATCCGTGTGTGTGTGTGTGTGTGTGTGTGTGTGTGTGTGTGTGTGTGTGTGTGTGTGTGTGTGTGTGTGTGTGTGTGTGTAGTAATTAAATAACTTCACTATCAATCACAGCAGTGTTCTTCGTATCAGGCAGAGGTACTATAACCATCCACTCACTGGATGTAGTGCAACCTTCTTGTAATTCTACAGAGTAACAAGGTAAACAGTTCCCTCTAGTCCACGGAATTGTTAAATACGGCTGATGGTAAGCATATGGGAGCCAGGTGGCCTAGTGGGATTGGCTCTGCACCCGAGGACCATAAATGTTAAAGACAAAGAGGTGGTTGAGGGTTCTTGCTCTCAGTGGCCGTCAGGGATAAGTGACTGCCCACATAGCCTTACATGTCCGGGATAAGGAGGTTACAATCAGGCGCTACGCTACTGGGTGGAAGAAAATACAAGTGATCAAGAGTATACATGTATGGTGAGGATGGGACATGAACTGTGGAAGTGAGACGGCTGGAGAGAAGAAGGAATGGAAGAAGATGATGAACAGCAATTATTAGCTATGAAATCATTTACAGGCCTTAACCAAAAATCTTGATAAAATTCGCAAGAGTATTAGGTCCAGGTGTATATCCACAGAAATTTTCGATGTACGCAAAAATTAAGGCATGAGGGGGTGGTAAGGAGGGCTGGGTGGAAAGACGAGAATAACAAAACCAACACAAACGCCAAGATGAAACAACTATAGAACACACAGAGAGTACATACCTCCGCCCACGCCAATACAATTTACAATCTACTGTGGTTATATCTTTTGCTTACCAGGCGAATACTTTTACGGTCTTAGTCAATTAATTCTACGGTCTTAGTCTGCCGCGCTACACCTCAGAGAGAACAAACCTCAGATAATGCTAATAAAAAGGATGATTTATTTCCACATCCACATCCGCATCCACCTCAAAATCAAATCAACGCTTCCTTAACCCTTTGTCCACCTGTCCACCAGGTTACACTGAAATCATATAACAACTTCTTGAGATGTTTTGTACACAGACACACAAACACCTAAGGTGATTACACGACCTCCATCCAACATCGCTGGCAGGGTAAACAAACAATTTTCTCTTCAGTTAAAGTATATATAAATGCCGTGAGTGGTGGAGAGTGAGGTGTGTGTGTGTGTGTGTGTGTGTGTGTGTGTGTGTGTGTGTGTGTGTGTGTGTGTGTGTGTGTGTGTGTGTGTGTCATTTATGGTGGTGTGTGCATATCTATCACCACTCCACCACCACGCCCTTACAGCTAAATCTCTCTCTCTCTCTCTCTCTCTCTCTCATGCCTTGTCTCAGCCTTCATCTTTTTTCTCTCAATCCATTGACGTCCATTTAACTGTCATTTTTTTTTCCGTCACACCTTTGTCTTTCTCTCTCTCTCTCTCTCTCTCACACACACACACACACACACGTCTTTCATATATTTTTTCCCCTCATTTTAGCATCTTCGTTCCTAACCAAAACCATTCTCTCTCTCTCTCTCTCGTCTATCCATCCCTGGCTCACGCATACATACACAAGCATCTATTTTCTCTCCCCTGTACGTGTCTATCTATGCATCTTTAATACGTACATGCATTTTGATGGGAGGAGGAGGAGGAGGAGGAGGAGGAGGAGGAGGAGGAAGAGGACGAGGAAGAGGAAGAGGACGAGGAGGAGGAGGAGGAATTAAAATGAAGACCAAGAATACAAATCAGAAAAATGTTAGAGAGAGAGAGAGAGAGAGAGAGAGAGAGACATTATTTCTAAATGTCATCCTCGCTCCATCCGTCATCCTATCCCCATACTCTCTCTCTCTCTCTCTCTCTCTCTCTCTCTCTTACACACACACACAACTCATCTTTTCCTCACTTCTCCCCCGGTCAAATCCCACTCTCCCCCCCTCCCCCTACCCTTCCTACAGTCATCATCATCATCTCCCCTACCCTCCTCTCTCCTCCTCTTCACGGCCATATGAGCGGCTACAATGTTTTCTTACAAAGCTGTTAAAAGGGAGGGAGGGAGAGAGGGAGGGAGGGAGCGAGGAAGGGAGGAGGGAGATAAAGAAGGGAGGTGGGGCACAGGGAGGGGCAGTGAAGGGAGAAAGTAAGGACGAAGGGGTGAAAAAAGTGTGTGTGTGTGTGTGTGTGTGTGTGTGTGTGTGTGTGTGTGTGTGTGTGTGTGTGTGTGTGTGTGAGAGAAAGAGAGAGAGTTATGATGATCCTCTTCCCCTACTTAACCCTTTTACTCCCTCCTCTGTTTCTCTCATCTCTCCCCTCATCAACACTCTCCCTCTCTGTCGCTTTCTCTCTCCCTCTCTCTCCGTCCATCCATAACCACCCAACTATCCATCATTAGAGATACCTCACTTTTTCACTAAGACGCAAAATCTCAAAATTATTCATTGATTTTTTGTCTGTATGGGAGGGGTATTTATGAAGCTTTTCCCCTTTCATCCTCGGCACAACTCTAGGGTTAAGGAAGCTCCCTAACACCTCTCTTCCTAAGCGATTTATTCTGCGTCGAGGAAGCTCCCTAACACCTCTTCCTAAGCGATTTATTCAGCGTTAAGGAAGCTCCCCAACACCTTTTCTTAAGCGATTTATTTGGCTTATTATACCTTACTGTCCTATATCCACAAAAATATCTAAAAAAGTTATTCATGGATTTCAATGTAATTTTGTGGATATGTGGGTCATGGGACAAGGAAGAGCTGATTAAGTTTTGGTGATGATGTGAGTTGGTATAGGAGCTGGGGGAGGTATGCACTCTCTGAAATCTCTATTCCTATTATCACTAGAAATCACTTTAAAGTTTCACTCAATTCACTAGCTCTAATTTCAACAAGTATGAGCAAAATAATAATAATAATAATGACAATAATAATAATAACAATAATAATAATAATAATAATAATAATAATAATAATAATAATAATAATAATAATAATAATAAACAATAATAACAATACTAAAACAATAATAATAATAATAATAATAATAACAATAATAATAATAATAATAATAATAATAAACTAATACTACTAATAATAAAACAGGCATCTCATACACAACTGAAACCCAAAATGTCTTGTAAATTATTAAGAACTGTTTTGTTTTTATCAGCACAAGAAAGACTAATGAATAAAACACACACACACACACACACACACACACACACACACACACACACACACACACACGACAATATACAGATACGAAACTCACTGGAAATATTGTGTGTGTTTTTTTTAATAGTGAGTGAGGGAAGAAATTGAAAACAAACCTGATTAATGTGTCTGACAAGAGTGGCTTCAGGAGATGAGGTGTGTTTTTAAGACGCTGTGGAAGATGATTACACGGGAAATGAAGAGTGAGTGTGGGAGGAGGAGGAGGAGGAGGAGGAGGAGGAGGGGTTTTGCGGTTACTGTTGTTGTTGGTGGTGGTTGTGGTGCTGGTGGTGGTGAGGATTGTGTTGTTGTTGTTGGTGGTGGTGGTGGAGACTGTGGTGTTGTGGTGGTGGTGGTGGGGTTTGTTGCTGTTGTTGTTGGTGGAGACTGTGTTGTTGTGGTGGTGGTGGTGGGGTTTGTTGTTGTTGTTGTTGGTGGTAGTGGTGGGGATTGTGTTGTTGTTGTTGTTGTTGCTGGTGGTGGTGGTGGTGGCGGTAGTGGTAGTGACGATGATAATTTCTTTCTTGCGATGTGTCTTGACAGAACAAAAAAATTATGTTCGCACCGGTAAAAGTTTTTATATCTATAATATAAAACCTGGTGTGTGTGTGTGTGTGTGTGTGTGTGTGTGTGTGTGTGTGTGTGTGTGTGTGTGTGTGTGTGTGTGTGTGTGTGTGTGTGTGTGTGTGTGTGTGTGTGTGTGTGTGTGTGTGTATGTGTGTGTGTGTGTGTGTGTGTGTGTGTGTGTGTGTGTGTGTGTGTGTGTGTGTGTGTGTGTGTGTGTGTGACCTTGCCGTGTCATCCTGCTGGGGGAACTTAGGGGAGAGGGGTTGTCTCCCTTTGGCTGATTCTAGAGTGGGAGGCACCAGATGATGTGACGTCATGGGCACCAGCGCCTCCCATTGGTTGGTTATGAAAGTGGGCGTGGCAAAGGAGTTACTTTGGCACCTCTCATTGGCTAGGAGCTCAGTGGGAGGAGACTGTGAAGGAAAGTTGCTTGAGAGTAAATGCTGACTACATGATCCTAACACCAATAAAAGCCAATCCGAACCTAGAGCTTTGAGTCGGGCTTATGCTGCTAGTCTTAACAATAAAACAATTCTTCCATTTTTTGTGACGTAGTTGTTGCTGTTGTTGGCGGTGGTGATTCTGCTGTTCTTGTTGCTGCTGTTTTTGTTATTGCTGTTCTTCTTGTTCTCATAATTCCGAAATAAATTCTAACTGTATCCATCACACATAGTCTATGAGAGTGAAACGGGGGAGGTGTGACAGGTAGGAGGTGACAGGTAGAAGGTGTGATAGGTACGTGGAGTGACAGGTGTTGATTACAGAAGTAGTCTGTTGTCTGAAACGACGCAAGTTCGATGACAGGGTGGGGCAGGGAGCATTGTAGATCTGAATTCTCTTTAAAACTTGACTAAATTTCCTCAACACCACCGACACTGCATTAAGCTATATCTATGTATCTATCTATTTATCTAGCTATCTATCTATCTCAAGTTGCTCTACTAGCCATAAATTAACAGCCCTGGCACGTCGTCAGTATGGACAGTGGGCATTAGCGCCAAGAAGTGACATATTAGAGTGTGTCAAAACCAGATTGTCAAGTCTATGCCCAGGGTTGGAAAAATAAAAAAATAAAAAAAAACTGTAGGAGAGGGTGGGGGAGGTGTGAGGTGGGGGGTAGGGGGTGAAGGGTGAGGGGTGAGAGTGGAGGGAGGAGGGGGGAAGGGGATGGTAGGAGAGGGGGTTGGGGTATGAGTTATGGGATGGTAAGAGTTGGGGGTACGGGTAAAGGGTAGGGGTAGGGGAGAGGGGGTGGTAGAGAGGGGTGTAGGGGCAAGGGTAAGGGTAGAGGTGAGAGGGGGTAAGGGGGGGTAGGACTGGGGGGGCGGCACTCCCCATCAGTAATGAGGGGGAGGGGTAACTTGGCAGCGTTGTCTCTTAAGAAGGATGGTCTTCAGATGGCGGGGCTGGGGAGAAAAAAATAGTGAAAGGTGTGTGTGTGTGTGTGTGTGTGTGTGTGTGTGTGTGTGTGTGTGTGTGTGTGTGTGTGTGTGTGTGTGTGTGTGTGTGTGTGTGTGTGTGTGTGTGGAAGGAGTCCAGGCATCTTGAAAGAAACACATCTTGACTCAGACCCTCTTATCTGTTCAGGTTTCTTTGCAAGGGACCTAATTTTGCAGGCTTCAGTCCTTGGGTTCTTTCTTTACTACTACTACCACTACTATTACTACTACTACTACTGCTATTACAACTACTACTACTACTAACAAACCCCTTCCATTCGATGACCCATTTTCCATCTCATTTTACCAAAGACAAATTATTTCACCTTAAGACTGTCTTCAGGTGAGCCAAGAAATTAATGAAGGCTGCATCTCTCTCTCTCTCTCTCTCTCTCTCTCTCTCTCTCTCTCTCTCTCTCGTCTGGAGTAAGAAAGAAATAAAAAACATATAATTGGTCTGAAGAGGTAAGACTGATGCTGTATTCTCGTCGGTTAAGGAAGCTCCCTAACACCTCTTCCCAATCGATTTATTTTGCTTATTACACGTTACTCTCCTGTACTACATAAATCTTTCCAATATCGTCACACTCTGCATAAATAACGTACCAAAGGATATTAACCAGCCATATCCAAAAATAAATCGCTAAGGAAGAGGCGTTAGGGAGAAAACGAACCTCAGAGGTAAGAAATAATGGAGTAAGATAAAAAGATAATGCATTTAATAATATATCTTATTATCATGCCGCTTTTTTCCATTTCCTTGCCCCCACCCCCAACACCCCCACACCCACCCTCATCCCCACCCCACCTTCACCCCCTATATCACCCTCACCCCATCCTCCTTCCACCCCCCACCCCCACCTTAACGAGCGTGTCTGTCTAACTGCCTCGTTCGCCCGGCCATTACAAGCACTCCTGGTTTGGCTTCCTTCAAATCACACCACAATACCACATCACACCACACCATACCACATCACACCACACCGCACTACTTCACACTTAAGCTATACCACCTCACGCCACACCGCATTACCTCACTTGACACTCACACCACACCACACCAAGCCACATCACACCACACTACATCACACCATACCACAGCACACTACTTCACCTAGCATTCACACAACACAATACCATACCACACCACACCACACCACACGACCCCAACTGTCACACCACACCACTTATCACCATCACCACACTACACCACACCACACAACCTTTTCACTCCCACTACACAACTGAGACAAAATAAATGAAGAAACAGAAAAGATTTGATAATGGAACAACAACAAAAATAACTACTGCTGCAATAATAATAATAATAATAATAATAATAATAATAATAATAATAATAATAATAACAGTGCTAATAATAATAGTAATAATAATAATAATAATAATAATAATAATACTGCCACCATCATCCCCACCAACAACCTTAATGACAACAATAATAATAATAATAATAATAATAATAATAATAATAACAAATGGCCAAAGAAGCATCATAAATAAATAAATACCAGAATAAAAGTAAACGCAGCCAAACAGAAAAAAACAAAGCCATGAATAAGATCAATATTAGCTTTACGTATCAAAAACAAACACACAAACACACAATCACGCTTTTTTCTTCGTTCTGTTGTAGCGGTGCATCATTCTGCTGGTCCCTGTGTGGATAAGCGTGATGTATATTAGCGTGATAAAGCTGCCCTACCCCCAACCCCCCCCTCCCACTGCTCTCACTCACCTCCCCACCTTATCTTCGCTTGGCACCCCCTTATCACCCAACCCATGCATCTTGAGAGAGAGAGAGAGAGAGAGAGAGAGAGAGAGAGGACTTTGCTTACCCTCACCTCACCTCTCATCTCATCATCTCCACTCCACTCCTCTCTCCACTTCACTCCTCTCTCCATCTCATCATCTCCACTCCACCCTTCACCTCGTCATCTCCTCTCCTCTCTCCACCTCATCGCGTTCTCTTCTCTCTTCACCTCATCATCTCCTCTTCTCTCTCCACCTCATCATCTCCTCTTCTCTCTCCACCTCATCTCCATCATTATCATTATACTATTTTCAGCATACATAAATATTCACACACACACACACACAAGAGCACTACTCACACACACACACACACACACACACACAAGAGCACTACTCACACACACACACACACACACACACGAACACTACTCTCTCTCACACACACACACACACACACACACACGAACACTACTCTCACACACACACACACACACACACACACACACACACACACACACAAAACTTCACACACACACACACAACACACAAAACTTCACACACACACACACACACACACACACACACACACACACACATTCCCACACACGCCGAGTAAAACGTAATACCAGCTCTCTCTTCGCGAACTCGGATATAAAAACAACAAAAACAGATCAGCATAAATAAGTCTAATGTTCGTAAAAGATGTCAATATACAAATCATAAACATCTGTAAATTAACACCAGAAAATACCACTTTAATACCAGTAAGGTCTTTTTCTTTCACCTCTAAAAGTCTCATCTCTCTCTCTCTCTCTCTCTCTCGTAATAAAACGCTAACTGTAAGGTGGTTATCTCGAGTCTTGAAACTGTCTTACGTTCATCTTCCCTACAACAAGCATCTCCACTACTACCCCGCCCCGCCCCACCCTACCCTTGCCCCGCCCCATGTCCCTCTGCCCCGCCCCGTCCTAGTCTCCCCCCCCCCGCCCCAGCCCTTCTCACCACACTCCTTCCCTCCCCTCCCTTCCCTTTTCCTCTCTCCCACCCACAATCCCACCCCCACCACCCCCCTCTCCCCTCCACCTCACCTCCCCCCTCCGGCCCCAGCCTCTCCCACCACCGGGGCGCCGTAGGAGGAGGGGGGGGAGGGGGGAGCTTAATAAAAATAGGTGTGGTGTGGTGTGGTGTGGTGTGGTGGTGGTATAGAAGAGTTCATTCGTGTGTTCCTTCTTGTATCTTTCTTTGCGTATATAGTCAGAGAAAGATTGGTATTAAATAAGATGCGGGAGTGTGATGATTACAACTGACAGAGAGAGAGAGAGAGAGAGAGAGAGAGAGAGAGAGAGAGAGAGAGAGAGAGAGAGAGAAATGAGGTGTGAGTATTACGGAGAGTACTAGAGCAGACAGATTATGTAGGTGTGAAGAGATTTTACGCACATCAACACCATCATCATCATCACCGTAACTCCCCTCACACTTAGATCATCACTCTAACTCCCTCTCACACTTAGATCATCACTCTAACTCCCTCTCACACTTAGATCATCACCCTAACTCCCCTCACACTTAAATCACCCTAACTCCCTCTCACACTTAGATCATCACCCTAACTCCCCTCACACTTAAATCACCCTAACTCCCTCTCACACTTAGATCATCACCCTAACTCCCTCTCACACTTAGATCATCACCCTAACTCCCCTCACACTTAGATCATCACCCTAACTCCCCTCACACTTAAATCACCCTAACTCCCTCACACACTTAGATCATCACCCTAACTCCCCTCACACTTAAATCACCCTAACTCCCTCTCACACTTAGATCATCACCCTAACTCCCCTTACACTTACACCATCACCCTAACTCCCTTTTACACTTACATCACCCTAACTCCCTCACACACTTACACCATCACCTTAACTCTCTCTCACACTTAGATCATCACCCTAACTCCCCTCACACTTAGATCATCACCCTAACTCCCCTCACACTTAAATCACCCTAACTCCCTCACACACTTACACCATCACCTTAACTCTCTCTCACACTTAGATCATCACCCTAACTCCCCTCACACTTAGATGGGGTGGGAGGGATAGAGAAACATAAATATTTTGCCACCATCAGCTTGGTAGGTAAAGTACTGCAAGAGAATGATGTGCGTGGCTAGAAGCTTGGTCATGAGGTAAAAGGTACGGCTACTACTACTACTACTTATACTACTACACCTACGAGAACTACTACTACTGCTGCTATTACTACTACTACTGCCACTACTACTAATAATATTACTCCATCCATATACCTAGACTGCTTCCCCTTTTCACCATAATAATAATAATAATAATGATAATAATAATCTATCTATCTATCTATAGCCCAACGCCCTAATCCCGCAAAGGGTGGCCGCAGACAAAACGCCTCCAAGTCACTGTCACCCACCATTTGACTACCCTCCCCCAAACTCACCCCCCCCTCCCTCATATAATATTATATAATAATAATAATAATAAAATAATAATAAAAGTAATAGTAATAGTAATAATAATGATAATAATAATAATAATAAACATCGTCGTACCACGCCAATTTAAAGGAACACCAAATCAATGAAGTAAAAAAACATAACTTTCATTCTCGCTGTCTTCCCAGATCTTCCTACTTTTACGCACCAGCGAGAGGGACGACTTTCCTTTGGTGTCGAATTAGTGGCCAGGTAAATCAGGTGTTGTGTGGACGGTGTGGCGGGCAGGTGAGTGTTGTCTTAATGCCATCACGGGGCAGGCGGCTTAACCCAATGTATCGCTTTGATCTAACGATTTACGGTGGCCAGTGATCCCTGAGACTGCTGTGTGGGTGTGGGCGGGTACACACCACAATATCCAATGATCCGTAAGGCTTTAGTGTGGGTGTGGGTGGGGCCAGACCACCATGTCTCCCGCTCTATAAACAGTTTCCTTTAAGTATCTGCAGCACTGTTCCTGTACACCAACATTTTTAGTTACTTTAACTTAATGTTTTCAAGCAAGACACAGGATAAATACTGAACAGTCCCAGGAGAATATATATATATATAAATCGTTAACTGGGGCGGCCCACCATACTCCTATCTTCAGGTGACTCAACACTGACAAGCCAAATGGTTTCTTACAACCCGCGGAACCAATTACTACGGTGGATGGTAACTACATGACTCAAAGGGAGCCTGCTGGCCTAGCGGGTTAAGGTGGTGAAACACATAGGTAATACGGAATTAGAGTTGAGACCTGGTTGGGTTTTTCTGATCAGGTAACACTGCTCATGGACGAGTATCTGGTCACCTGCCTTAAATGTGAGCACCAAGCAGCCTATCCCCTGGTCCCTACGCTACAGACAGGGGAACAGAGGTGTGGACGATAGATATAGAGATAAATTTGTGCATCACCAACACATTCGAAGAAAAACCAATTGATGCCAACACCAGAGGCCAAGATGAAAGTCAGAGGAATCCAGCCAGAGTCCAAACACCTCCCCACACACACACACACACCCGCCTTGCTTTTGACTCTATCCTGACTCATCCTGTATATAAACAAATGCTATCAGTGGAGGGGAAAAAAATCGCCACACGCATCAGGCACAACGATAACAAGTCGCCACAACAGAGGTGCTTGGGGTGACAGCCGAGAGAGTCACTTTATTTACTGCCTTGGCGAGACTGCTTTTAACTTTAGTATAAACAATAAAGAAGAATCGAGATCCACTGGACTTAGGATATACGCCAAAACAGGTCTTTAATCTAT
Organism: Coenobita brevimanus; assembly: GCF_032717465.1. Taxonomy (NCBI): domain Eukaryota; kingdom Metazoa; phylum Arthropoda; class Malacostraca; order Decapoda; family Coenobitidae; genus Coenobita; species Coenobita brevimanus. Next base: position 18,600,283 of record NC_137035.1, on the reverse strand, counting down.
TTCTACCTGTTTACTTTGAGAGACATAAAGAATAAAGTGCAATGCAGCTCTATACTGAATTATTGATTATCTCCACTATTTACTAAAATAAAAACACTCTCATCACCAAACCACCACAATCACCACCACCACCACATCACTACCGCACCATCACTACTACATCACTGTCACACCACCACCACCACCACCACTACCACATCACTCCCACCACCACCACCACCACCACATCACTGCCATACCACCACCACCACTACCACAACCACCACTACCACAACCACCACATCACTACCGCACCATCACCACTACCACATCACTACCACAACCACCACCACTACCACATCAATGCCACACTATCATTACCACCACCACCACCACCACTACCATATCACTGCCACCCACCACCACCATATGCCACACAAAACCACCACACACACACACACACACACACACACACTCACACACTACCACGTTTATTATTTCAACCAGACCACATTCTATTTTTCCTATTCCTTTCCACAGACGAAAAAGGTGAATATTATACCACCTGATCGTCTAACATTCCTATACTCCTCTCACCTTAACCTGGCCCAGATTTTCGTCCTTTTGTGGCAGATGGAGACAATACTACGGCTCTAAACCGATTCCCAAAACACTTCTTCGTGACTAGCATCATAGTAGTATCACTCTACCGTTACAACTCAGCTTTCAAGATGGAGGGATGGCAATTTTGGGCCAAGTTAGAGTAGAAAGGGTATAGTTGAGGTGATAATCTTGTGACACGGGTAAGTTTGAAGCTGTAAGAGATGGCTAGAGATTTTTATGGTAAGATTCAGTCAAGCCACAAGGAACGTGCGCTGGTTTTGGACCTCGGTGGCTTACATTCTGGCATATACACCTAGATGGGGGTAATATGGAACTGACCAAGGGAATGATGATGATGATGATAATAATAATAATAATCATCATCATCATCATAATAATAAAATGCATTAATAACACATAACAGAGGCAGCCATATCATCATCATCATCATCATCCAAACCCTCTCCCACATAACGACTGGCGTGGGAGATTATTTACACCAATAGCATATGGTGTTCCAAGGCGGTCACCCATCCAACCACTAACCAGACCCAACGCTGCTTAACCCAACGAGCGAGAGAGAAGCGGGCATCATCGTCTTGAAGGGGTGGAGGAAGGAGGGAAGGAAGGATGGAAGAGAAGAGAGAGAGGCGGGAGGAAAAGACGATGATGTGGAAATGAAAATAAGGCGGAAGAGAATGAGAAAGGAAATGCTGAATAATAAAAGGGAAGAGGGAGGAAGGAAGGGAAGGAAAGAGGAAGAAGTGAAGGGTAGGGAAAAAAAGAGACAGGATGGATGAGGTGATGGAAAGGAAGACAGAGTTATGAAGAGGAAGGGAGGGAGGGAAAAGGAAGGAGGTAAAGGGAAGAAATATAAGGAAGGAAGGCGGGTAGGGAAGGAGGGATGAAGGAGAGAAGAGGAAGGATGAATAAGTAAAGAAGATATACAGTTTGGAGGAATGGAGAGAATGAGAGAAGGGGAAGGGAAGAAACACGAAGGAAGGAAAGACTACAAGAGGAAGATGGAAGGAAGATGTAATAAGGAAGGAAAGAAGGAGCAAGGTGTACAAAAAAGCACACCGGAAGTAAAGGTAATAGGTAATATAAGACGTAGAGGCCAATAATTAAGTACTGTACTGTGGTAAAACTATCCAACTAAAGTGTCAGGAAGAGGAAATAAAAGAGGAAGAACAGGAAGTACTGAGAGCAAAGGGGAAGGAGGGAAGAGGAAGAATTGAGAGGTGAGGGGTTGGAAGAGCAAGGAAAGAAGGAATGGGAAGCGGGAGAGGGAAGAAGAAATGGGAGGAGAAAGAGGGAAGAAGGGATGGGACGTGGAAGAGGAGAGAGAAATGGGAAGAGGAAGATGGAGGGGCAGGAATGGGGAGGAAGGTAGGGGAAGGGGAGAATAAGAGGGAGTAGAAAGGAAGACAATGTGGAGTGAATAACAGGAAAGAGGGAGAGAAAGGGAGGGGTAAGAGGGAAGAGGAGAGGAAGGAGTGAAAGGAGGGGGGAAGGAGGGAAGAAAGAGGGGTACCGTAGAAGAAGGTATAAGGGAAGGAGGAGGAGGGGAAAAAACACAATGAGAGGAAAGGGGAATGAGTGAGAGAGAAGGGGATGAAGGGGGGAGAGAGAATGGAGAGGAGGGAGGGGCAAGAGGGAAGAGGAAGAAGACTGAGGGAATAAGGGAAAACACGAAGAAGGAAAGAGGAAAGGAAAAAGAAAAGAAAGAAGTAAGGAGGAGGAGGAGGAAGAGGAAGGAGAGAGAGAGAGAGAGAGAGAGAGAGAGAGAGAGGGGGGGGGAGGGAAGTCATCAAAAAAGGGTAATAATGTTTTGGCAATAACGCGGCAGCTGGTTTGGATTAGGGGAGGGGAGGGGAGGGGAGAGGGGAAGGAATGATGGAGGGAGAGAATAAACAGGGAGATGGAGAAGGGATAGGAAAGGGGGGGGAGGATGCGAGAAGGGGGGGAGGGATAGGGAAGGAGGGATGCGAAAAGAAGGGGAGGGGGGAGGCACAGGGAGGGGAGTTGAGAGAGAGGGGGAGGAGAAAGGAGGGGGAGAAGGTAAAGGATATTGAGAAGGGATATAGAAGGGGAGAAACAAGAAAAGATGGAGAGAGAGATAAGGAGAGGAGAAGGAGAAATGGGAGAGGGAAAAAGAGGAGAGACGAGGGGAGGGAGAAATGGGAGAGGGGTAAAGAAGAAAGAGGAGAGAGAGACAGAAGGGAGAGAAGTACTTGGGTCTTAGAAGGCTCCCTCGATGTAAGGGGATTGAGGGAGGCGACATCAAATTCCCGTAAGTTAGAAAAGTCTCCTAAGATAAAAAAAATAAAAAAAAAGTCTTAAGAAAGGAAGACTAAGACGTAAGAAAATAGCCTCGGGTCTGAAGGAGGTGGGAAGAAAATGAGAAGAAAAAAGGAAGACAAAAGGAAATTAAGATGAGAGAGAGAGAGAGAGAGAGAGAGAGAAACTTCGTGGGTGACCCTTTTATTTCTGATGGCGCCACGCACACAAAAAAAACTCACACACACACACACACACACACACACACACACACACACACACACACTTTTGGCAACTGAGAGAGAGAGAGAATTTTTATTTTTTTTTAGTGAGCCGGTACCCTATTTTCACTCTTCACAAAATGTTAATCTATCTATCTATCAATAGCCCGAGGCCCTAATCCCGCAAAGGGTGGCCACAGACAAAACGCCTCCAAGTCGCTCTGTCACCCACCATTTGACTGCCCTACCCCCAACTCACTCCCCCCTCCCTCGTATACCTCTCACCTCCATCCCTCCACCTGTGTTGGGATTACATTATCAACATTACTTAAATCCTTCCTTCTCTGTTTACTTTCTTCTGCAATCCCTATTCTCCATTTTTAAATTCCTAATCTTTTATTTACCTCGTACATATTCACCTTCTTGTACACGAACCATTGTGACGAGTGGAAGTGTTGGGTGGGAGAGAGGATAGAGCTAGTTTTAATTTTCCCTAACGCCTATACAGAAGCCAGTCTCTCTCAAGGTAGGTTCCGTGTAAATCCGGAAGATATAAACGTAAAAAAAATATATATCTCTAATCTGTCTCTCTCGCCTAACATCTCCACTCACTTTTTTTTTTCTTTTTTAACGCAAGAAAGAAGGAACCAAAGGCCAGGAGCTCGCAAATCTGTTCCAAGAAAAAATTAAAACAACATGAGAGCCAAATTCAAGATCCGTTCACTTCGAGATGCCTGGACACACTGCGTTTGAATGACTGGAGATCATAGGCAGTAGGAAACATAGACAGAGGGAGACAGCTCCAGAGCTGACCAATAGGGAGACGGGACTTACCAAACCAATCCCTACCTGACCCCAAGCGCACGCCAACAACCGACCCATCCCAGGAATTCACCGTCTGCATTTACGTAAGGTTAATTTGCATACAAGAACGCCTGTAATTACCGACAACTACCTTGCCCCTCATCGTAACTTGCGGCAGGTGAGTGGCGGGGCTGAGGTGAGCAGAGGAGGCCAGAAGACAATAATTGGCTACGGTGAAAGTACGATGCATGTAACTACGGTGAAGGAAGGGAGGCTGGTTTGATGGAGTACGCTCAGTGTGGAAGGAAAGAAAGAAGGAAGGAAGGAAGGGTGAGATGGGTGGGGGAGAGACGGACAGAGAGATGGAGGATGGATGGATGGATGGAAGGAAGGAAGGAAAGAAGGGTGGGATGGATGGGGGAGGGACGGACGGAGTGGTGGAGAGGAGGAAGGAAGGAAGAAGGAAGAATGAAAGAAAGAAAAAGAAAGAAAGAAAGAAAGAAAGAAAGGAAGAGACGGAGAGATGGAGGGAGAATGGAAGGGAGGCGGTTTGATGGATGGAGGCAGCGCAGTTGATGGCCAAGCTTAGTCTCCCCACCTTGAAAGATCAGCCATAACAAGAGATCAACACTAGAATATAATGCTAGTCACGAAGAAGTGCTGTGGAAAGGATGCAGGGCTCCTTATTATATCATTCCCGCTGCAGAAGGACGAAAATATCCACCCACATAACGAACATGAACACTAGTAACCAAGGAGACTCAATCCTACTTACCAACTACAACTCACCGAATTAAAGCAACCCACAACTCAGTATTTAAGGTGCGATATTGGCCCTGTTCCGTCAGATGAAGGCAGAGTACAGAAGGGTAATGCCATCGTCACTACACAACCTCTCCCATCCAATAATTCGATATAAAACCAATACTATATTCCTGATGGTTCTAGTAATTATATAAAAGAATGGTATAGAGGTAAAGTCTGCTGGGAATGCACAGTTAGATGGGTGGTTTTATTCGTTACATAATAATAATAATGATAATAATAATAATAATAATATCTACAACAAAAACAACAATAACAACAATAATAATAATAATGAAAATAATAAATAACAATAATAATAATAAATGGTCAATGACTTGGCACTTCACCACAGCCGTCAAAGTATTTCATTATCATCATCATCATCATCACCATCATCATCAATCATCATCATCATCATCATCACATTTTTTTCTACACTCTGACAGGGTGAGATAGGGTCCAGCAAGGGGAAGACCGAGACATGGAGAACAGTCAAGAGCAAGGCCAGTGAAATGGGCCACATACTCATTCACTTACCGTTCAAGCCCCTGGAATCCTAGCTATACCTCACAGGCGTAAGTGAGAGAGAGAGAGAGAGAGAGAGAGAGAGAGAGAGAGAGAGAGAGTCTGTTTTCATCTGACGGAAGTAAGTCGTGGTCGCATATGATTCAACAACCCTGAGTCTCCTTGGTTACTAGTCAAATCAACCCTCCAATCTGACCACACAAAGTCCTGATTGCATAACATTCGACTAGCCTTCGCTATGGGTTGGGAATGAGTCTCCTTGGTTACTAGTCGGAGATTTTCGTCCTTTTGTCGCTTATTTCCCGTAGCTTTGACAGAATAAGACAAGGCTAGCATTCTGTGGCACTTCTTCGTGACTAGCATCGCATTGTACTGTTAGTATCTTCTTACAAGTTTCAAGATGGGTGTTAGTAAAATGAAAGATATTTCCACGGCACTTCTTCGTGACTAGCATCGCATTCTAGTGTTAATATCTTCTTACAAGTCAATATTCAAGAAGGGTGTTACTACGATGCAAGATCAAGCACTTCTTCGTGACTAGCATCATATTCCATTGTCAGTCTTCTTACATCTCAGCACTCAAGATCGGAGAGTTAAGACGATGCTAGGCCTTTCCACAACACTTCTTCGTGACTAGTATCATATTCTAGTGTTAAAATCTTTCCCAGCTTAGCACTCAGGAAGGAAAGACGGCAATTTTAGGCCAATTTAAAGTGAAAAGAGTGAAGGAATGTGTAATGGAGATGAGACCCAACTTCAGGTGTAAAAGAAGAGACAGACTAATTAAGCAGGTAGAAAGGTGGACATAAAGATAAGATGGGGAGGAAAGATAAGGGGAAGGAGCTGGGATGAAAGGGTAGAAGGAAGGGAGGGAAGGAGGAAGAAAGGAAGGAAGAATGGAAAGAAGGAAGGAAATGATGAAGCCATGAAGGAAAGATGGAAGGATGGAAATAATGATGGAAAGAAGGAAGGAAAGAACATAAAGGAAGAGAAGATGAGAGGAAATTAAGGAAGATGGAAGGATGGATGAAAGAAACGAAGGAAATATTGATAAAAGGATGGATGGATGAAAGAAAGAATGAATGAATGAATGAATGAATGAATGAATGGATGGATAAAGGAAAGGGAAGAGTAGGGAAAGAGGATAATGCGAAAGAAGGGAAGGAAAGAAAGAGAGGGAAGATAAAGGAAGGAAGGAAGGAAGAAGTGAAAGCGAGGAAGGAAAGAAGAGAAAGAAAATGAAGGAGAAAAAGACAAGAAAATTACTGAAGGGAAAAAACCAAAAGATTTTAATAAAACAATAAAGAAAGAATAATAAAAATAAAGGAAAAATAAAACAGAGGAGACAGAAGACAAAGAAACAAAGAAATATGTCCTGTCTAAGAAACAAAGAAAAGACAACAAGAAGGAACTAGGCAAAAAACAAAAAAGGAAGACAAAGAAAGGAACAATAGAGGGAGGAGAGAGAAAAAGAGGGAGGGAAAGGGAGGGGAAGGAGGGAGGTGGGGGGAGGAGTCGAGGGAAGAGGAAGGGAGGTTTGAGAGAGAGAGAGAGTAGAGGTCACGAATGGAGAGAGAAAAATGAGGGAGAGGTGGGAGGTGGGCGGGGAGGAAAAAGGGAGGGAGGGAGGGAGGGAGGGAGAGATGGACTAAAGAGGAAGGGAGGGAATGGGTGTGGTGGTAACAAGGAGAAAGATAAATGAGAGAGGGAGGGGAGGGGAAGGGAGGGGAGGGGGAGGGAGAGGGGGAAGGGAGGGAAAAGGAGGAAGTGTGTAAGCATGTATGGAGAAATGACATGAGAGAGAGAGAGAGAGAGAGAGAGAGAGAGAGAGAGAGAGAGAGAGAGAAACCTCCCTACTCAACAATAACTCAATCCTCTTTTTATTTTTATCATTATCATTATTATTATTATTATTATTTTCCTTTATTAATTTATCTACTCACTCGGCTGAATAAAATCGTCTGGCATTAGCTGCAGAGGAAGGAAGGAAGGAAAGAAGGAAGGATGAAAGACACGAAGGAAATATTGATGGATGGATGGATGGATGGATGGATGGAATGAATGAATGAATGAATGAATGAAGGAAGGAAGGAAGGAATGGGAAGGGAAAGAAGGGAAGGAAAGAGAGAAGTAAAGGAAGGCAGGAAGGCTGGAAGAAAGGAAGGAAGGAAGGCAGGCTGGCTGGAAGGAAGGGAGGCTGGCTGGAAGGAAGGCAGGAAGAAGTGGATGCGCAAGGAATGAAGGAAGGAAGAGTTGTCCGAACCACGAGGGTGTAAAAACAGATCATTAACCCTTCATTCAGTGTACAGCTCCCTAACACCTCACCTTTGGCGATTTATTTTGCTTATTATGGGTCACTGTCGCCTTCTGTGTTGCTTCCGTCAATCCAATATCGCCATCCTCTGCATAAGTGACACACAGAACGATATCAACCACCCTGATCCAAAAATAAGTGGCTGAGGAAGAGGTGTTAGGGAGCATCTGTCTCTCTGTACAGTCGGGGATAAAAACTCACGACTGTTTCACGTCTTCTGCTTCTTCTCAACGTCTTCTAATATTTCTAAGTTGACTGTCTAAGATGGAAGATGCGTCAGGGAGGAACGTGACGGACATGCCCTAAGTGTGACGCAGACGCAGTGGAATTAGCGAAGTTTTTCATTTTTTTTATTCCAGACGCATTGGGAGAGGAGGTCAACTTTTTGCTGCGACTGTACATGCTAGGTCAGATATGCAGTGACCCCGCCTGACCCCTTCCTCTTGGCTAAGCACGGGTTCCCACGCAGCGAGACCTTAAGATGGCTTTAAGATTTGCGTAAGGAATCGTCTGTGCAAGTTTTGATTCATGTTTTTATGGAGTAGAGAGGTGTATGAGAGGGGGGATGTTGGAGGGAGAGGGAGGGGGAGACCGAGGATGAGATGAGGGATGGAGTGGAGAGGTATATGAGATAAGGGGTGTATGAGGGGAGAGGGAAGGGGAGACAGAAGATGAGAATGGGGATGGAGTGGAGAGGTATATGAGAGAGGGGGGTGTAAAAACAACGAAGAAAACAGTATAAAAAAAGACAGAACAGGTGTACACGAAAATAAATAAATAAATAAATAAAGGAATGAAATAAAGAGAGAAACAATAGAAGAAAAGACCTGATCTAGTGTGTATGAGAATTTACACACACACACACACACACACACACACACACACACACACACACACACACACAAGACGCTGAGTGGACAAGGGAAAGAGGTAGGAAGGGGGGGGGGAGAGAGGGAAGGTGTGAGCGAGAGGTGAAGGGTGAGAGAGTGAGAGAGTGAGGGAGGAGTCTATCTATTTGCATGTCAATAGAGAGAGAGAGGGGGGGGGGATGGCAGGGGGGATGAGGGTAGAGTGATGATGGGTGGGGGTGGGAAGAAGATGAGGGGGAGGGGAAGATAAGGGTTTGGGGTGGGGAGAGGGGAAGGGGTAGGGGGAGGGGGGTACTAATGTTACACACCCCTTATCC
>NC_137035.1:18579064-18589064 GCF_032717465.1 Coenobita brevimanus | reverse complement strand
TACTATACTCATTTTACTCTAACTTGGCCTAAAATTGCCACCTCACCGTCTTTATTAATGCTGTGACAGTAGAACAACACCTGAATATGATGCTAGTCACGAAGAAGTGCTACGGAAAGGATGCAGAGACGTAGCATTGTCTTTTTCTGCCACTGCCCTGTGAGACGTAAGCGACAAAAAGGACGAAAATCTGGGCTAAATTAAGGTAAAAGAACTCTAATTATTTCAGTAAAAAAAGGTGAGAGTATTTGGGATATTGCAACTGCAGGCTTATCCATACGTGAACCCGGTGGACTGCAGGATTAGGTTGCAGTGCAGGTGCTCACCATTCTCCTTTCGGGAAATAGGGAGGGAGTTGAGGGACGTTTGTATAACCAGGAGGTGGAGTCGCCTGGTTATATGGGTGCCACCACATGAAGGCGTCTCTCTCCCTAGAACAGGTAACAGGTGAACAACTATGGTATGACTAATGGCACCCGGAGGTGGAGTGAGAGGAAGTGGTGAAGTAGGCACACCACACCACCAACACTATAAATTTCTCTAAACTTAAGCTGTGTGTGTGTGTGTGTGTGTGTGTGTGTGTGTGTGTGTGTGTGAGTAATGGACCCTCTACCTATACAGGGAGACAGGCGTAAATGCTGGATAAGTGTGAGTGTGTGGGTCCTGTGCGTGTGGGTGAGAGAGGGTGTGTGAGTGAGATATGGTGTTGAGTTTGGGTGTGTGGGTGTGTTTCGGTGTGTGAATGTGTTAGGGTGCGTAGGTGTGTGTGGGTGTTAGGGTGTGTTTGGGTGTGTGGGTGTGTTAGAGTGTGTAGGTGGCTTTGGGTGTGTGGGTGTGTGTTTGGGTGTGTGGATGAGAGAGGGTGTGTTGGTGAGAAAAGTGTCTGAATGTCATTGTTTTTGTGTATATGTGTGTGGCTATCTATCCTTGTATTTATCTATCAGTCTATTTACCCATCTATCTACATCAATATTCACATGGTTACTTTATCTATCTATCTACCTACCTACCTACTTATCTACCTCTATCTATCTATCTATCTATCCTGTTACCCACTCCAGCAAGACAGCACCCCATCTCACAAGAAAATACCCTTCCTCAATCACCTTCACTCTCTCTCACCTGTCATATACAACATTCTACAACAAGGCAAGTTTTAAATATCCACAATCCAAGTCTCTCCACTGTCCGGTTTACCCCAGTCGCATCACTTCTTGCTTGTTACTATATATTTTTTTCCTTTTTTTTTTCAGAGTCATTTTCTCCACACATTGCTTCTTTCCAATTAGTTTTTCATGCATACCTCTCACCCTCCTGGATAATTACACCTTTATTCTCACTCTCTCTCTCTCTCAGCCTCTCATCACCCACTCACTCCATACGGTCAGACCAGTTAACCAAACCCAAGTCACCTTTTCCACCGTACTGCGTTTTCTTCTACACACCTCTCCCTCCATCATTTCTCACCTGTCAAACCATCCCATCCCTCGTGACACACCTTAAGCGCTTCATTCCCAACACATCTACACTTTCTTGATCTCTCTCCCGTCCCACGCCTCACTTCCATATAGCACTGTCTACACCACTTCACCTTCACATGTACCCACTTTCGCCCTGACCGATCCTTATCTCGCCTTCCACACACACCTCTCACCTCCTTGAATCCCCTTCTCCACCTCTTACAATACGTCTTACTTTGGGGCCCGCACACTCGTTGCGTCAGCTCCCAAACACCTTTTCTGGAGCGATTTATCCTTCGCTAACACATTTTCTTATGCGATTTATTTTGCTTATTACACCTCCCTGTCCTTCCCTAACACCTTTTCTTAAGCGATTTATTTTGCTTATTACACCTCCCTTTCCTCCCCTAACACCTTTTCTTAACTGACTTATTTTGCTTATTACCCCTCCCTGTCCTTCCCTAACACCTTTTCTTAAGCGATTTATTTTGCTTATTACAACTCCCTTTCCTCCCCTAACACCTTTTCTTAACTGACTTATTTTGCTTATTACACCTCCCTGTCCTTCCCTAACACCTTCTCTTAACTTACTTATTTTGCTTATTACACCTGACCGTGTTACGTGGATCCATGTGATACCAACATACCCTGCTGAAATAACGTACAAAAGGATATTAACCAGCCCTATCCAAGAATAAATCGCTAGGGAAGAAGTGTCAGGGAGTCTCCACAAACGACGAGAAGACGAACCCAGGACCCTGCTTTCCATCTGCTAGTATATCCACTCCAAAATAATGAAATAAAAAAAAGAAGAAAACATTATTATTACACTTCAAATCTCTCTCATTTCTGCTTCTCACCGTCATGCTCTCTCTCTGTGCATCTCGTCTCATCTCTTTGCTTATTCTTTCATTCACTATCCTCTCCCATATTTACAAATCAATCAACCAAACAACCAATCAATGTGTGTGTGTGTGTGTGTGTGTGTGTGTGTGTGTGTGTGTGTGTGTGTGTGTGTGTGTGTGTAGGTAGGTAGGTATGTGTGTGTCTATATATATGTATGTATGTGTGTGTGTGTGTGTGTGTGTGTGTGTGTGTGTGTGTGTGTGTGTGTGTGTGTGTGTGTGTGTGTGTGCGAGCGTGCGTGCGTGCGTGTGTGTGCGTGTGAAAAAGAAAAAGTCAGAGTGGGTGAGTATGAAGAATGGCGTTAATGGTGATTATATCTAACCCATTCACAAGAGGAGGTCTGCCCTGAGCCATATCAAGCCACCAGGACCTTAATAAGAAAAAATAAAATAAAAAAATAACACAGTAAAGAGAAATAAAAGTTACCAAAGAAAAAAGATTGTACTGAAGGGGTAAAAAAAAAAAAAAAAAATGGTGGAGAGGAATTATTATCTATACTCCTTTTATGTTAAGCTGGCCAAGATCATTTTCCCTTTGAGGCTTTTAGTTCAAGTAGCTCAGTGGAAGAAGGAGACTTAGGTGCTACATCCTTTCCATAGCACTTCTTCGTGACTAGCAACATATTCTAGTGTTGCTCTATTTCCCGTGGCTCAGTGGCAGAATGAGTACTGAGGCGCTAGATCCTTTCCACAGCACTTCTTCGTGACTTAGCAACATATTCTATTGTTATTCCCTCGTTACAACTCAGCACTTAAGACGACGAGAGGGCAATTCTAGGCCAAGTTGGAGTGAACAGGGTATACCAGACTGCCAAGGCCTTAATATGCTTTACTTAACACACATGGAGGGGGGTAAGTTTGGCCTCTCAAAGATCCAACATGACATAACATTTATTTTAATTCCTTCATCTCCGACTTACTTTTCAAACCTGTTCTCAAGGTCAAGAGGCTTAAGTCCCCCCCAAACACACACACACACACAGACACACATACACGCAGACAGGAACAGACAAACAGACAGACACACGCAGACAAACACTCGCACACACACACACACACACACACACATACACGCAGACAGGAACAGACAAACAGACAGACACATTAAATCAGGCTTTACTGATCTACCAGAAGACCCGCCGACATGTCGTAAAAATACCCCCGCTAATACCAATACACCAGTCCTGTATGAGACAGCCCTAGCATGTATTCAATATGGACGGTGGGTGTTAGCGCCGAAGTGGTGACATGTAGAGGTGTATGGTATGTAGGAGGACTGCTGGGCCTTGATAGCAGGCTGTGAAGCCTATGTCCAGAGTCGGACACATAAAAAAAAAAAAAAAAAAAAAAAGACAAACACTCGCACACAAATACACACACACACACACACACACACACACACAGAGCTAAGTTGTGCCCTGTGTCTTGCCATCCAGGTATTTTCTTCACCTGTCCTCACCTGTACAGTAGACTTACCTTGTTTACCTATTACCTTACCACCCACTCCATTAACTACACCTATGTACACCCACTCCATTCACCACACCTATTCACACCCACTCCATTCGCCACACCTATTTACACCCACTCCATTAACCACACCTATTCACATCCACGCCATTAACCACACCTATTTACACCCACTCCATTTACCACACCTATTTACACCCACTCCATTAACCACACCTATGTACACCCACTCCATTAACCACACCTATGTACACCCACTCCATTAACCACACCTATTTACACCCACTCCATTAACCACACCTATGTACACCCACTCCATTAACCACACCTACGTACACCCACTCCATTAACCACACCTATGTACACCCACTCCATTAACCACTCCCATGTACACCCACTCCATTACCCACACCTATTTACACCCAATCCATTAACCACACCTATTTACACCCACTCCATTAACCACACCTATTTACACCCACTCCATTAACCACACCTATTCACACCCACTCCATTAACCACTCCTATTCACACCCACTCCATTAACCACACCTATTCACACCCACTCCATTAACCAATCCTATGTACACTCACTCCATTAACCACTCCTATTTACACCAACTCCATTAGCCACACCTATTTACACCCACTCCATTAGCCACACCTATTCACACTCACTCCATTAACCACACCTATGTACACCCACTCCATTAGCCACACCTATGTACACCCACTCCATTAATCACACCTATGTACACCCACTCCATTAGCCACACCTATTTACACCCACTCCATGGAAAGAATAAGTACACAAATACACCATCATCTTTCTTTAACACCATTATTTTTATTAATGTCGTTACTCTTTAAACCATTACTCTTTATTATCATTATTTTTATTAATGTTATTACTCTCTGCTATATCTCTTCTTATTATTACTCTTACACATATTGAGAAAATCCACTTTTAAACTTGCATGAATAAATAAATAAATAAGATACACATACATATATACAAACATACATGCAAACACTTACATTACATACATACATACAAACACTTACATTACATACATACATACAAACACATTTCATATATACTTACCTACATACAAACATACCGGTACATACATACACACACACATACATACGTAATTCAGTGTAACAGGTATAGACAATTAAGCACGACAGGTAAGAGTGACTATCAGGTAAATGAAGGTAACACTTAGATATTTATCACACACTCTTCCTCCCATCCCACCTGTTTATTGTATTGCAGGAGGGGAAGGGAGGGAAGAGGATGGGAGAGGAGGGGAGGGGAGAGGAAAGGAAGGGAGGAGATGAGAGAGAGAAATGTTGGAGTGGGGTGAGGCTGGGAAAGGGGATGGTGAGATAACAGGAGACGAGGGAAAGGGAGCAGAGCGAGGGGAGAGGGATAGAGTGGGATAGGAAGGAAGAGGAGAGACTTGAGGGAGGGAGGGAAGAAAGATGAGAAAGGGAGGTAAGGAGGGAGAGGAGGAAAGGTGAGATGATGGGAACGGTGAGAAATGGGAAGGAAGGGAGAGACTTGGACATGGAAGGGGAAGATGAGAGATGGGAAGGTGCGTGTGTGTGTGCGTGTGTGTGTGTGTGTGTGTGTGTGTGTGTGTGTGTGTGAGAGAGAGAGAGAGAGAGAGAGAGAGAGAGAGAGAGAGAGAGAGAGAGATGTGAGGGCGGGGTGAGGGTGGGTAGGGATGGACGGGTGGGCGTGAAGGGATAAGACTCTTACTGGCTATATCCTTATACGCTCATGAACACATACATACATACAGCCATCCATGCACACACATTATACATACATACATACATACATATATTTAGGTACTTTCATACACATACAATACATACATACAGCCACCCATGCACACACACATACACATACTTTTATACATACATACAAATACACACATACAGCCATCCATACTCAAATACATACACAAATATACATACATACATAAACATACATCCAGATATACATATCAGTACATAGTATACATGCATACATAAAAGTGTACATGCATAGTACATATAATACATATTCAAGGATGCGTACACAGAAATTAAATGTTTACATGCTTAAAACGTCTACACCAACACACACACACACACACACACACACACACACACGCACACACACACACACACACGCACACACATTAGGACCGCGGCCACGCTTGTCGGGGTGGAATTAGGCCCACACGTCAATTATGCAAATACGCACACACATACATACACAGTCCCGGCTTACACGCACACACGTACATATACAGTACATACACAGATGAATACACACCACAGGCCTTCACGAACACGTACACACATGATGCCTTCACACGTACACAGCAATCTCACAAACACATACACACACACATACAGTACACATGAACCCTTATAAGTACACATAATAGTAAACACACCTACACACACACACACACAATTTTATTCATCCCAGTCGACGCTTTAGTGAATAGAGGGGTTGAGAAAGACTTATACTTCCCTTCCAATAACACTTCTTCGTGACTAGCATCATAGGCAAGATAAAGATACGCTTGACAGGGATTTTTCTCGCCTCTAAGCACACATCACTACATTCTTACTCACAGCACTTCTTCGTGACTAGGGCCATACTCTAGCGTGAGGGGTTAGATAAGGTGAAGGGGCAAAGGCGTCTGACTCCGGTCCTACGTGGTACAGGAAGCTGCGTAACACCTCTCAGTCAGCGATCTATTTTGTCTATAACACCTTAACTTTCTTTTTTTTTTTTTTTTTTTTTTTTTATAGTTTAATAGAAGAGGATAGGGAAATAAGTCCAGAATAAATCGCTTGAGAAAATGTGTTAGGGAATCTCCACAGGTATATTAACACGACCCTTTGATCACCTGGTTATCTGTCCCATCTGACTCCCGGAAGTGGTGCACACACACACACACACACACACACACACACACACACACACACACACACACCACACACACACACACAGATCTAACGAAAGTTCAGAGAGAGAGAGAGAGAGAGAGAGAGAGAGAGAGAGAGAGAGAGAGAGAGAGAGAGAGAGAGAGAGAGAGAGAGAGAGAGAGAGAGAGAGAGAGAGAGAGAGAGAGAGACATTCACCTTTGTTAGCTGGTGTTTGTTTGTTTGTTTGCTGTTGTTTAAGAAAATAAACAAGAATAAAGAAAAAAATATCAAAGTTATTCAGTGTTTTTAAAATAATTAGTATGTTCAATTATATCCTGAATTATCAATTATTATTTAATTTACTTGCTCCAAATATCTGTTCCCTTCCTCTCTTTCTCGTCTCAGGTCAGATTATTATTATTATTATTATTATTATTATTATCGCCATCATCATCACAGTTATT
This sequence comes from Coenobita brevimanus, assembly GCF_032717465.1. Lineage (NCBI taxonomy): Eukaryota > Metazoa > Arthropoda > Malacostraca > Decapoda > Coenobitidae > Coenobita > Coenobita brevimanus. The sequence goes on along the minus strand of NC_137035.1, from coordinate 18,581,828 downwards.
ATTATTATTATTAGTAGTAGTTGTAGTAGTAGCATTATCATTATCATCACCTCCATCATTACCATCATCATCACCACTATTACCATCAGTCATTCCTATTATTATTATTATTATCATCATCATTATTCTTTTCCTCAATTACTTCACATCACAGCTCTTCTCTAAGGCACGCGAATCTCTTGTGTGCATCATTTATTTCCGCAAGCCTTCCATCGTCCCAATTCGCTTCGTCCTGTCTTCCTCATCTTATTCCATCTTCCCAGTTCGCCTCGTCTGGTCTTCCCAATCTTATTTCATCATACCAGTTCATTTCTTGTACTTCCTCATCTTACTCCTTCCCAGTTCGCTACGTCTTGTCTTTCCCATCTTACGTGACGCATAATTACGCTCCGATGCCCGATTTACGAAGCAGAACTCTCACATAAATTCACGTTCCTTGGCTACGGTGATTTATTGGCCACGAAGGCGAGTGATCTTATCTCAAGGGTACTGGGGTGACACATTTTCCAAGATGGCGCGCTCCGTAAACACCATCCTTCCCAATCCGCCTTTGATTCCTCCCTTGTCTGTGGAAACGTCTTAAGATTTTCGCCTTAGCACTAAAGAATCTTAAACTAAATCTCAAGTGACACATGCCAGAAGATTAAACATGATACAGGAACATCAAGGTTACTGGGGTGACATATTCCAAGATGGAGGGCACCATAAAATATAAACAACATCCTTCCACATCCACCTTTGATTCCTTCCTTATTTGACTCTTAAGATTTTCGCCTTAACAAATCTTAAATTAAATCTTAAGTGATACAAGGCGGAAGATTAAACCAGATACACTGAGATCAAGGTTTCTGGGGTGACATTCTTTCCAACATGGAGGGCGACATTAACACCGTCTCTCCCGATCCACCCTTGACTTTTCTCTTTATTTGTCGAAACTGTGGGGACTTTCACCTCTACTGAGCAATAACAAATCTTAAATTAAATCTTAAGCGATACCTGGCGGAAAATTAAACACGATACACAAACCCAGCGTTTTTATATTTTGGCTCAGTCAATGGTGATTCCTTCCTCTTCCTTCCTTATTCACCGACACTGTGGAGACTTTCGTTTTTACTGCTCTCTAATAAATCTTTCCTTAAACCTTACGTGATACATGGCGGAAGATTAAGCCTGATACATTAACCGAGCTTCCTTTTATCTAGCTGAGTGGGAGATCAAAATGGGCAGCCGTGACTTATTTACCAAGCGCGCGTCACCCAATCAAAACAAACCAGCTGGCGGGAAAAAGGCGCGGGAACGACGCGGCGCGCACTTATTTTTCAAGCCCTTCCCTTCGCTCCTCCTTATCTCCTGGCAGCCCCAACAAGCCGGCAAAAGATGGGGGAGGAGATTAAACGCTTGGGGAGAAAAAATGGGAGATGGAATAAGAAAAAGAGGCATGAAAAAAAGGCTTCAAAGTTGACGCCTGAGGTTCGAGATTTCGCAGTTTTTGTCTGGAGCTGCCGGTAGGGGGCTCCACAGGGGGGCAGGCGTCTATGAATAAATAACAGCAACTCATGGGCTTTTATTCTTTTTTTTTTTTAACCTCTCTTTTTTTATGGTCTTTTTTTTTTAGCCACTTTTCTTTCCCAGCTGCCGTTCAGAGGCTTAAAAGAGAAGGTGACTGTGAAGAAAGACAGATTATTTGATGCGGAAATGATTTGGGGAAATTTAATGGGACTGGAAGATAAAAGATGATATAAAAGTTGTGTAGGAGAGAGAGAGAGAGAGAGAGAGAGAGAGAGAGAGAGAGAGAGAGAGAGAGAGAGAGAGAGAGAGAGAGAGAGAGAGAGAGAGAGAGAGAGAGAGAGACACGAAGCGGGATATCAGATAGCGAGAAGCAATAATGGTAAGGGGTTGGTCAGATAACAGGATTCATTTTGACAACACGGTGCATAAAGACAGATTCGAACATAAAAAAAAGAAACAAAAGCTGACTGGATGAAATTATATACGCAAAACGAACACACACACACACACACACACACACACACACACACATTTATGGTTAATTGGGGAAAATATCTGTTATAATTATTTCTCTATTTTTTCCTCCTTAACATCTTTTCCCAGGCGATTTATTTTGTTTTTTACACCATGCTAGCCTCTTCTGTAATACTTAAATCATTATAATACTGCCATACTCTGAATAAACAACGTACAAAACGATATTACCCTGCAGTATCCAAAAATAAATCGCTAAGGAAGAGGTGTTACGGATTCTTCTTCCTGTAAGATTATGGGCCTTTGTCTAACCCGCTAATTCTAAACCTGTGTGTGTGTGTGTGTGTGTGTGTGTGTGTGTGTGTGTGTGTGTGAGAGAGAGAGAGAGAGAGAGAGAGAGAGAGAGAGAGAGAGAGAGAGAGAGTGAGTGAGAGAATCATTAGGAATACATGAAGACAGACTCCCATAACACACACACACACACACACACACACACACACACACACACACACACACACACACACACACCATGTACGTAACTCAAAATGCCTCTAAAATATGCAGAAAATGAAACAGGATTGATAAGGGCGAAAATCCAATCTCTACCCACACACTTATTACCCCTATTGTTATTGACTTATTCTCATTAATATTTTACTTCTCTACTATTTTAAGTCCTCTCTCTCTCTCATTCCGTCTTTATCTTACTTTCTCCTCCTTCTCTACCCTCCTCTCCCTTCCCTCCATTGATCTTCCCTCCTCCTCTTCCTCCATTTCCTCT
>NC_137035.1:18564064-18574064 GCF_032717465.1 Coenobita brevimanus | reverse complement strand
GTGAGGGTGACAGTGAGGGGTGAGGGTGAGGAGGGTGGTGAGGGGGATGAAGAGTGAGTATGGGTGGGGGTGAGATGACCTGGGATGAAAGGGTGAGTTTGGATGAAGTTGGATGGAGTGAGGGAGAAGGCGAGGGTGAGGGTGAATAGGGGGGGTTTTGGGTGAGGGGTGAAAGTGTGGATAATAATGATGGGGTGCAGTGTGATGGGGGAGGGGATGAAGATGGAGGGGGGAGAGTAAAGGTGGGATGAGGTGGGGTGTGTGTGTGGGTGAGGGTGAGGTGGGGTGTGTGTGAGGGTGAGGTGGGGTGTGGGTTGGGGTAAGTGTGGGGTGTGAGTATGGGGTGAATAAGGGGGTAAGGAAGGTCAGGAGGGGGGAGGGGGAAAAGAGTAATGAAGAGTAAAGTTGGAGGGAATGGGGGTGATGATGATGATGATGATGATGATGATGATGATGAATCGGAGGAGGAGGAGGAGGAGGAAGAAGAAGAGGAGGAAGAGGAGGATAGAGGGAAGCAGTGAAGGTGGAGGGGGGAGGGGGATGAGAATTTAGAAAAAGATGAGAGGATAAAAAGATGAGGGGTTAGGACGGGGTGGGGGAGGAAGTGGAGGGGGAGGAGGGAGAGACAGAGGATGTGCAGAGAAAAGGGATGGAGGGAATTTGGGGAGGATAAGAGGATGGAATGATGGGGTGGGGGGGGGACTGAGGGGAGGTGAGGAGGTGGAGGGGAAATATATGGAGGTGAAAAAGAGAGGAGGGGGAGAGGGGGAGGGGGAGGAAGAATAGAAGCCAGATGAGACAATGGGTGGGAAAGTGGAAGGTGGGGAAGAGGGGGTGTGGATGTAGGTGCTGGGAGGCGGAGGGGGTGGTGGGAGTGGATGGGGAGGGACGGAGGTGGATAGTGAAAGAAGTGGGAAGAGAGAAAGGCGAAGAGTGTAGGTGCGGAGTGGAGGGATGGGTGGGGGGAGAGTAGGAGGAATGGGGTAGATGGAGGGGGAGTAAGAGGGATGGGAGGGGTGGAGGGAAGCTAAGAGGAAGAGTAAGAGGGATGGGAGGGAGATGGTGGCTGAGTAAGAGGGAAGGGGTGGATGGAGAGTGAGAGGAAGAGGGATGGACAGAGGAGTAAGAGGGAGTAAATAAGAAATGAATGGAGAATCTTGTACTAAGAAGGTAAATGGTAAACACATAGTAGATAATCTAAAAACAAACCAAAAAATGTCAGTAATATCAAAAGAATGCAAGATGATCTCCACACAATTACAGTACACCCCTCCTCGCAGAAGGTGATAAACTCCACGGATTTCTGTTGCCTCGTTTCACTAGATGTGTGTTTATATTTGTATGCGTTTCACCTCTGACTCCATATGAACCATTAAAGGGCATGTTTAAGGGAATAAGAAGAAGAAAAAAGAAGTAGAAAGAAGAGGGAGAAGACTGAAAGACTGACGACGACGATGACGGAAGAGGAGGAGGAGGAGAAGTACAAGAAATAGAACAAGAACAACGAAAACAAGGAAACTGTCAAGGTGTATTTGACAATGGAACAACTCACGCATAATTTAAGTTAGTAATGACAAGAAGGCATTACACTAAACTCCAAGACGTTCCCAAGAAAAAAAGAATAGAAGAAAAACACTAAACAAACACAGCTTACTCGTCACACAATAAATATGCTACGGAAGGAGGGAAGTTACTATTTATAGGTTAATAAATAAAGAATTGTTATTATTCCTTACTGTCTGTCTTGAGGAAAAATGGATAATGTGAAGAAGGGACATGACGAAGAGAATAAATAAGAAAAGATTCGGTGTAAAGAGTGGTAGGAAGATAATAAATGATATAGTTATTTGTTTAGTGTTACCAGGTGTGTGTGTGTGTGTGTGTGTGTGTGTGAGAGAGAGAGAGAGAGAGAGAGAGAGAGAGAGAAACACAGGCGTGGATAAATGATACTTATTTGCTCAGTGTTTACAGTTAAATGAGAGAGAGAGAGAGAGAGAGAGAGAGAGAGAGAAACTAATGATGCACATAATGGCTATTCTCTCTTTTACTGTCTCTTATTCTCCTCGTTTCTCTAATTAGGTCACTATTTCCATGACCTTTCCACCTAATTAGCCTTCCTCTATATCCTCTACATAAAACTTAACTGCTTCCTTTCTTTCATCATTTCGCCACAGTTTTGCTAATCAGCTCTCTCTCTCTCTCTCATACGCCCATCCCTCCCCATTCCCCCCCTTCCTTTCTTCCTTCTCTCCATTAATTTCTCTCTCTCTCTCATACGCCCATCCCTCCCCATTCCCCTTTCCTTCCTTCTACCACTCTCTCCATTCCTCTCTCTCTCTACCGTCATCCCTCTTTCATTCTCACCCGTCCTTATTTCTTTCCTTTCCTCCTCCCTCTCTCCCTTCATTCCTCTCTCTCTCTCTCTCTCTCTCTCTCTCTCCCTTCATTCCTCTCTCTCTCTCTCTCTACCGCACAAACAAACAGTCGCTCACAAAAACAAAGCCACCTAAACATACACAGGCGTTGAAAAAAAAAGCAGAATTATAAACACACTTATTCTCTATCACACACACACACACACACACACACACACACACACACACACACACACACACACACATACACACACACACAAAACCACTCAGGCAAAAACATCAAAACATTCCTTCACTCACCAAACGATCTCTCTCTCTCTCTCTCTCTCTCTCTCTCTCTCTCTCTCTCTCAAACACTTCCACAACCAAACATACTTCTACTTAATATACACTATCTCTCTCTCTCTCTCTCTCTCTCTCTCTCTCTCAAACACTTCCACAGCCAAACATTCTTTCACTTAATATAAACATCTCTCTCTCTCTCTCTCTCTCAAACACTTTCACAACCAAACATACTTCCACTTAATATACACGACTCTCTCAAACACTTCCACAGCCAAACGTACTTCTCTCTCTCTCTCTCTCTCTCTCTCACGCACCCCTCCCCTCCCGACACATATATCTAAAGACCTTATTACCACGGGCATAAAATAAATCACCCACGCTCACCCCGCATCAAAGCGTAAAGGGGGAAACTCAGGAGACAAATACAGGGTGAAATGAAGGAGTCTCCCTCGCCCGTATAGAAAACGGGAAGGTTTGTTTACATTCATCAGCAGGGGAGATCTTGCGCGCGGGTTTTTATTATTATTATTATTATTTTTTTTTTCTCCTGGGACCTGATTTTCTGTTCCTCTGTTCTCTTGCTGTTATTTTTGTTGTGGTATTCGGGGCTTGATTTTCCTTTTTCTTGTTCTCCTTTCTTTGTTTTTATAATGTGGGTTTTGTGGCGTCTTCTACCGGGGTTGTAATTTATGTACTTTTTAGGCTTGTGATTTTCTGATTTACTGGTGTTTTTCCTCCTTTATTATTATTATTATTTTTATCAACATGGTGACGTCTCTCTCTCTCTCTCTCCACGTCTTAATGTTTATTTACATTCCTTTTTCTTCTCTGTCCTTATCTCGCTTCGTAGGGTTCTCTCTCTCTCTCTCTCTCTCTCTCTCTCTGGTATTCGCCGTGTGCTTCCCTTCCATTGTCCCTGCTGGATGGTATTTATTGCTTGTTTAGGTAATGCCACTCAGTTCTGGTATTTTTGCTAATGTTACTCTCTTGTTCTTTGTCTTACCTGATCCCTTGTTCCTCTGGTCTCCTCGCCGTTCTACGTTCTTCCATGTACCTGCACACACACACACACACACACACACGCACGCACACACACACACTTTCATTCTTCGGGTAATGTGACAAAACAATTACACACACACACAGACACACACACACACTTTCGTTCTTCGGGCAATGTGACAAAACAATTACACACACACACACACACACACACCTTTTCTTCTTCGGGAAACATAAGAAAACCACTTCCTTTCAAGAAATATAAAAAGATGTCATCAAACGAAAACGACTTAAGTAGAGATTTCGTTCCCCAAGGCGTCTCTCTCTCTCTCTCTCTCTCTCTCTCTCTCTCTCTCAATATCCCTGGCACTGAATTTTTTTATGGGATGAGTTTATTTGTCACTAAGAAGGAAAGAGGGAAGGAAGGATGGAAAGACGGAAGGAAGGAAGGAAGAAGCAGGAGGGGAGACACAAAGTGAGGCTGTGATTTGTGTGTGTGTGTGTGTGTGTGTGTGTGTGTGTGTGTGTGTGTGTGTGTGTATGGGGTCAAGACAAGGTAAACAGGTCAAGGAAGAGAATGAAGACAAGCAGAGCGAAGAAGAAAGACAGAGAAGACAGGGGAAGAAATGAACAGCGAGAGAAAGGAGTGAAACAGAATGAAGAAAAATGAAGATGGGAAGAGTACAAGACGTTCGAGCATCTTCAATCCTTCTTCCAAGCCGAAATAAGAACCTCCTAATGATCTCACCTGTCCAAGATGATCAGGTGGGCTTTTGACATCTCACACATCAAATCTCAAGTGAAGTTCTCAGTTTTTCTGCTTTCTGATTGAGTTTTTCTGAGATGGTGTGGGCGGGTGAAAGTTAAGAAGAGATGGGTAGAGGCATCACGACAATCACCTTCCCCATCGCAAAAACAATAAAAAACAAAACAAAACAAGAAACTATTTTGCGACTTTAGGTTGTTACGTAGCTCAATCATTCATTCCGTCAAACTGGCATGTAATTTGTCTCTTAAACCTTCTCCTTAACGACGGGAAATTCAGTTCCTTTAGATGTCTTCACGGCTTTTACCTGTTCAAGATGGATTACCTGAGTAGTCTTCATCTTATCGGCTTCCAGACTGAGAGAGAGAGAGAGAGAAGTAGCTAGGCTTGTACTGCATCCTCTTATAGGCTAAACACAAGATCCATTTTCTCTCAAGAATAACAGGCTAAAGGGCACGTTCGAACAAAGATCTCAGAGTACAGTAACCGTATTCGACTATAAACAGAAGACGCGCGTGTGTGTGTGTGTGTGTGTGTGTGTGTGTGTGTGTGTGTGTGTGTGTGTGTGTGTGTGTGTGTGTAAAGCGGTCTGGCTAAATTTCCAACGTTCATGCGTCACGGATACCTGGTCATTTCAACTAATATTTCACATCGTTTATTCACGTCAGCGCCACCAACAAACATGTAAGTAGGTCAGGGTTGTTAAGTGTACGAAATGCTAGACCTCTGCTACACACTGATGCTGTCCCACGTGCATCTGCTGCCAACTGTACATCTATAGCAGGTGATGGGGAGGGATGCTGCTTTTACGTGCTGGTGCTGCTACTACTACTATTATTACTAGCTACTTCTACTACTACAACTACTACTATTATTACTAGCTACTTCTACTACTACTAATACTACAACTATTACTATCATTACTACCGCTACAACTATTATTTATTAATATTATTATTATTATTATTATTATTATCATTATTATTATTGTTATTATTACTACTACTACTACTACTATTACAATGTGTGTGTGTGTGTGTGTGTGTGTGTGTGTGTGTGTGTGTGAGAGAGAGAGAGAGAGAGAGAGAGAGAGAGAGAGAGGTAATTAAAATGAGAGAGGGGAAGAATGAAAATGAGAGAGAAAGGGGAGTGAGATGAGAGAGAGTGGGTACAATGAAGTGTGAGAGAGAAACAAACGTGGAGGATAATTAGAGAGAGAGAGAGAGAGAGAGAGAGAGAGAGAGAGAGAGAGAGAGAGAGAGAGAGAGAGAGAGAGAAGAGGTGGAGGAAATGAGACTATCAGTGAGAGAAGAGAATGTGTGTGTGTGTGTGTGTGTGTGTGTGTGTGTGTGTGTGTGTGTGTGTGTGTGTGTAGAGCAATTTCCACCACTTCAAAACAATACATTTTTTTAAGCAAGAAAATAAATTGCCTTGAGACTTAAAGACTAAAATAACAAGACAGCAAATAAATAAATAAATATATAAAACACGGTATTAAAGAATTTTTGAATATTATTTTTTATGTAATTCCTTTATTGATGAAAATTGTACTGAGGTGAAGTAATTGTTTAGTGGCAGGAAGAAATGAGAGAGAGAGAGAGAGAGAGAGAGAGAGGCAATATGATCTTAATATACCTGATCTCTCTTTAATCTCTCTCACTTTCCTCTCTCTCTCTCTCTCTCTCATTTCCTCATCTCCCTCCCTTACCTTCCCTCCACCTTCTCTCCCTTCATTCCTGTCTCCCTCTTTCTCCCTCCCCCTCCAATTCCCTCCCTTGTTTCCGTCTATCCCTCTTCCTCATTCCTCTTTCTCTCCTTTCCCACCCCCTTCCCTCCTTCTCTCTCTCTCTCTTTAATTACCATCTAAGAGGCAGTTACAGGCCCTGTCCCTTGTCACTCCCGACGGAATGTGGTGCAGCCCTTGTTAGCCCTGTCCTGTGGTGGTGGTGTGGTGGGGGGTTGTGGTACTGGTCAGTGTGGTGGTGGTGGTGGTGTGGTGGGGGGTTGTGGTACTGGTCATTGTGGTGGTGGTGGTGGGGAGGTGGGGAGGGGACTGGTCACTGTGGTGGCGGTGGTGTGGAGGTGGGAGGGGACTGGTCAGTGTGGTTGTGGTGGTGTGGTGGGGGGTTGTGGTACTGATCAGTGTGGTTGTCGTGGTGTGGTGGGGGGTTGTGGTACTGGTCAGTGTGGTTGTGGTGGTGTGGTGGGGGGTTGTGGTACTGGTCAGTGTGGTTGTGGTACTGGTCAGTGTGGTTGTGGTACTGGTCAGTGTGGTTGTGGTATTGGTCAGTGTGGTTGTGGTGGTGGTGGTGGTAGTAGTGGTGGTCTGGGAAGTTGTGGTAGTGATGGTGTTTGTGGTGGTACTTGGAGATGAATGTGGTAAATTTTGAAGGGGATGGTGGTAGTTGTGGGAGGTGGTGGAGTGGTATGTGTGGTAGTGGTGGTGGTGGGTAGTGGTGGTGGTGGGTAGTGAGGGTAGTGGTGTGGTGCTATTAACAGTGGTAGTAGTGGTAGTTATGTTGTCAGTTGTAGCAGGGGGCAGGATACTTAAGAAACTGACATGGAGTGCTTAAGATGGTGGTAACTGTGGTAGAGGGAACTGTGGGAGTTGTGGTTGGTGATGGTGGTAGTTGTAGTAGTGATGGCTGTGGTGAGGGGAACAGTGGTAGTTGTGGTTGGTGAGGGTGGTAGTTGTGGTAGTGGTAACTGTGGTGAGGGGAAGTGGTAGTTGTGATTGGTGATGGTGGTAGCTGTGGCTGGTGCTGGTGGTAGTTGTGGTAGAGGAAAACAGTGGTAGCTGTGGTAGTAGCATCTGTGGTAGGTGTAGTAGTAGTAGTAGTGGTAGCAGTGGTTACTATATCTGACTTAAAATGATTCCTTATCCAATATTTTTCAGTCCCACCCCAAAAAAAAAACAAATATAAAAAAAACAAGAAAAACAACACCGTAATTACTTCTCCCCTGCCCCCTGTGGTAATAAATAGAGGTAATTAAGCAGGTGAGGTTAATTAACACCTGTGAGAACACCTGAGGACGTCATTAAAGAACCTGTTTGTTTACTTAAGAGGCCCAGGTAAACAAGACAAGAGGGAAACAACACAAACAAATAAACAAAGGTGTGGACTGCATTACTGACGCACACACACATACATATACATACATACACGCGTGCACACAGGCAGATATACATACATACACAAACATATAAACGAACATACACACACCCACATATACAAAGTCACACACACACACACACACACACACAAAGAAATGACCATAATCCGGCACTTGCTTTACTCTCTCTCTCTCTCTCTCTCTCTCTCTCAGCAATAAACAATAAAACGGCTAATCCTTCAATAACCTCTGCTTACTGTGTGTGTGTGTGTGTGTGTGTGTGTGTGTGTGTGTGTGTGTGTGTACGTATGTATGTATGTATGTACGTATGTATGTACGTATGTACTGTACAGTATGTATGAACGTATGTGTGTGTATGTATGTATGTATGTGTGTGTATGTATGAACGTATGTGTGAATGTATGAACGTGTGTGTGTGTGTGTGTGTGTGTGTGTGTGTGTGTGTGTGTGTGTGTGTGTCATATACCCTACTACAAATCCCTACCGACACCGTAATCCCCCACAAATCGCTACAAATCCACCGAAACGAGGATGTAACAAGCCTAACTTCCTTGTTTGTACGGTTTAAAAAAAAAAAATAATAATAATAATAATAAAACAAAAACAAAAACAAGATTCCTTCACTTTTATAGCCAATACTTAATCTTTCAATAGTCTCTCTCTCTCTCTCTCTCTCTCTCTCTCAAGCTTACGATACAACAGCAAGATATTTGAACCTCTCTCTCTCTCTCTCTCTCTCTCTCTCAAACAACACCAAGATATTTGAATTTCTCTCTCTCTCTCTCTCAACACCAAGAAATTTAGATCTATCCTTATTTTCAAAGTGTATAATTAACGAAACCCTCAACAAATTTCCCGCAGCGACTTATTCCACTCCATTAAGCCGCATCCCCATTAATTACCGTAATTTTCCACACCGTTAGATTCAAATGTTATCGACTTCAAACAACTGGCGGTTAATGACCGTTGTGGGTGCAGAGATTTAAAAAGAAGTGACCGTTGAGGAAGTAAAAAATAATCACTTGAATACGAAACAAAGGAAAATGACCGTTGAGCATCCAAAAATTTAAAAAAAGTGACCGTTGAGGAAGTAAATATTTAAAATGACTTGAAAAATGAAATAAATGAAAATGACCGCCAAGCGTTCAAAAATTTAAAGCGACCGTTGAGGATGTAAACATTTAAAAATTATTTGACTGATATGAAGATGACGGTTGAGCTTCCAGATATTTAAAAATTGACCGTTGAGGAAGTAATAATTTAAAAATGACTTAAAGAAGTTGAAACGCAAAGGAAAATGGCCGCTAAGGGTGAAAAATGAAAAGAAAAATAAGGGGAAAAACTACAAAAAGGAATTACAGCTGAGTGAAGGAATATTAAAAAAAAAAAAAAAAAAGATGGAGGAAAAACAGAAAATGTTCGAAAATCCAATGTAACACGTATCTCTGGCGCCAAATGACCATACAAAATACAAATCTCAGTGTCTTCAAACAAGCAGCCGTTAATGACCGTTGATAAAGCAAAAAATTTAAAAGAGGCGACCGTTAACTTGAAAAAACAAAGATGCGGTTTAAAATGACCAAGAATTCAATATAATTCCTATTTTTGGCGGTAAACCACAACAAAAATCAAATTACATGCCGTGGAAATGACAAATAAATAAGCAAATAAATAAAACTCAAACAGGATACGTTGGAATTCTAATTACCGGTCTTTTTTCGAATTGATCCCGCGCAATTCCTGATTCAAAATGGCGGCAGCGTGACGTCATCAACCGTCAAAGAAAAATGGCGGGAAATGCGGCGACGAGACCAGGAAATTGGCGCGAAATGAGGAAGAGGGAGAGAAAAAGGGCATGGAGGGAGGGCTGGAGGGAAGAAGGAGGGCTGGAGGGGTTGGAGGGAAGAGGGAGGGGAGGGGTTCAGAAAGGAAAGATGATAAATAAAGAGTGAGAGGATTAATGAGGAGAGGAAACTGATAAAATGCGAGAGAAGAGGGAGGGAAAAGGTAACGGATTGGAGAGAAAGGTAATTATCTATCTATCCATCTATTGCCAGACGCCATAATCCCGTAAGAAGTGGCCGTTTGTCTTTGAGTTAGTTGTTTTACGGGGAGGGGCACTAACCCTCCATCAACCCATCTGCTGACAGGTAGGGAACACGCATGGGTTGGTTATATGGTTACCACCCAGCGGTGTAAATGGTTTCCTGGCTTACAGGAAAGAACAGTAACAGAAAATGACAGGAAAGATCGGAGAAATAAAAAGGGAGGAGGGCAGACACAGAAAACAAATTATAAAATATGAAAGACGAAATACGCAGCACTACATCGAGTGAGTGGATGACGGTCGCCACCACCTACCACTAAAACGTAATTAAATCCATAAGAAGACAAAGACAATTAAGAGAATAGAATTGCAGAAAAGTTACACACAGTA
>NC_137035.1:18524064-18559064 GCF_032717465.1 Coenobita brevimanus | reverse complement strand
GTCTCTTAATTACATCTTTATTTTTTACTATTATTATCATTATTATTATTATTATTATTATTATTATTATTATTATTATGACTACTACTAATGCTTCTACTAATACTACTATTATTATTATTATTATTATTATTATTATTATTATCATCATCATCATAATCACGACACTCGAAATAAAGGTAATTCAATCCTTCCATACTTAAATACAATCGTACATTATTAGGCATAAATAAAAAAAAAACTTACGCCATCTTACTAAAAAATCCAAGGTGTAATCGGCATCTTAAGGCGCTAAGGAAAAGGCGTTAAGGAGTCAAGTATTGGTTCAAAATAATGTGTGTGTGTGTGTGTGTGTGTGTGTGTGTGTGTGTGTGTGTGTGTGTGTGTGTGTGTGTGTGTGTGTGTGGTAGAGCTTAAGTCGCCAAGGAAGAGGTGTTAAGGAGACAGGTAGGGGTTCAAAATAGTGTCAGGTGTGTCACATGATGGACAGTGAGAGACTGACGAAGAGAGTGTATGTGAGTGAGGAGGAGGGGGGGGGGAGAGGGAGTGGGAGTCCAAGGATGAGATGGAGGGATGGAGTGGAGAGGTATATGAGAGAGGGGGATGTGAGCTGGGAGCAGGGCAATGAAATGGCGGGGGACAGGGCGACATGGAGGCGATTTGTTTGTGGCCACCCCTTACGGGATTAAGGTGTCTGGCAATAGATAGCTAGTGTCACATGGTTCTGACACCTCGCTGCTTACACTATCACTCCTCCCTCCCTCAACCACTCTTCACCATCACCTTATCCTGCCTATTAGACTCTCAAGGTGCCTAAAAGCTTCTTCACATTACAATGCTAATGGTGATGGGGTCGCCTTCACGTGGTGGCACAGATGTAAACGGGTGGGTTCGCTGTCCAGGTATACAAACGTCCCTCACCTCCCCCCTATTCCTGAGAGAGAGAGAGAGAGAGAGAGAGAGAGAGAGAGAGAGAGAGAGAACATGGTGGACTGTGGGAAAGGACAACTACAGCCTGCAGTCCACCGGGTCCAGGTACAGGAAGGGGCCACAGCAACAAAAACAACAAATAACAATAATAACAACAAATAACTAACAAAAATAACAATACTAACATTATTTTCTTTCCAACTTCTCTCTCTCTCTCTCTCTCTCTCTCTCTCTCTCCACATAATTTTACACGTAGCTCTTAAAGGGAAAATGAGTCACTTGAGAGGAGCGTGTGGAGTTTCGTGGAGAGACAGACGAACAAATGAGGAAATCGCGAGTGTTGTGGTGTTGATGTGGAGGTGATAGTAAGTGGAAGAAGGAGTACCCTGAGGTGGACTGGCCGTGTGGAGAGGATGGGGAGTGGTGGACTGAGTGTATATGTGAAGTGAAGAGAGTGAGGAATTGACTGTGTGACGTGCAGGGAGAGGTGGACATCGAGGCCGAGATGAAGGGACGGGGTGGAGAGGTTTGTGGTGTGGGATGGGGAGAGGGCTGTCTGATGGCGAACAGGGCAACAAGGAAGCATGACATGAGATATACTGTGGCACGTTGGGGCAATCGACATCCACTCACGCGATGTAGTGCTGCCTTTAGATTTATCGAGAGTGACAACCGTAAGTTTCTTGTGACTCAGATATCATTTACTCAGCTGGTTGGTAACCATATATCCAAACAGAAGCCTGGTGGACTAGGGGATTGAGACGCTCCGACCGGATGTGGTCTATGAGGGTGTACATCCAAGAGGTGGCTGGGGTTTACTGTTCCTTAATGCCACTCAGGGAAGAGTAACTGGCTATCCTCGCCTTTAATATAAGAATTAAGAGTGTACATCCAGGAGGTGGCTGGGGTTTACTGCTCACCCAATGCCGCTCAGGGAAGGGTAACTGGCTATCCTCGCCTTCGGGACTAAGTAGCCTATGCCTCGGTCTATACACTCTGCTGGGAGGATAAAGGTTCAGGTCGCAATAGCCATTGTGGGTTCAACGCCAACTCTTACCTTCGTGGACCTGAACCCTCCCAAATTCATCTTCTTTAACCTCTTCTGGACGATGATGTTTTATTTACCTTATTCTTACCACCACGTGATAATATTCAACTTACGGCCCAGTAGTAAAGGAGGGGTTCATAAAGACTGAATATGACCCTTCTAATTCTTTAATATAAATAAAAAAAATAGTCATGAAACAGCAGGAACGAAATAAAATATGTTATCGGACTGAAGGGGTTTATCAAGGCTTATCAGTATCCTATCTACCCTTCTCTTATACCACTCTCGCCAATATCCTTCCTCTTATACCACTCTCGCCAATATCCTTCCTCTCATACCACTCTCGCCAATATCCTTCCTCTTATACCACTCTCGCCAATATCCTTCCCCTTATACCACTGTCTCCAATATAACTTCCTCTTATACCACTCTCGCCTCTTACACACACACACACACACACACACACAATCTCTTATCTCAATCTCCTTGCTCTTATCTGCCTTCAATACACTGCTAAAATCACCTTCCCATTTGCTAGTCGTGGTCATGTTAGGTTACAATTGCACTGCGTCTGCGTCACACTCAGGGCATGTCCGTCACTTTCCTCCCTGACGCATCATGTCAAAGAGAATCATCTATGGCCAGCGAAACATAATTCCTCTCTCTCTCTCTCATTCTCTCTCTCTCCCTCCCTCTCTCTCATCTATGGCCAGAGAAACATACAAAGCTTCTCTCAGCTCAGCAATATTAGCCAGCAGAGGAAAGTGAGATATAGAGAAAGTGAAATGGGCAAACTTTTTTATCATACTGTACAGGACACACACACACACACACACACACACACACACACACACACACACACACACATACACACACACACACACACACACACAGGGGAGATGTGAAAAATATGGAAGGACACAAAATACTTACAGAAAATACTTGGAAAACTTTTGCTCATGTCAGTACATAATTAAATTCTTCTCCACTAACACCTGACCACCACAAGGTTTCCCCCCTCTCTCTCTCTCTCCCCTTCTCTCTCTCTCTCTTTCCCTCTCTCTCGCTTTCTCTTGACCATACCTTTGCCCACCTGATGTCATTCTTTTTATATATTCTTGCTGTCTACAGGCGATTTTATTCGGTTTAGACTTTCCTGATGTGTGTGTGTGTGTGTGTGTGTGTGTGTGTGTGTGTGTGTGTGTGTGTGTGTGTGTGTGTGTGTGTGTGTATTTACCTTTAATAATCCTTTTAAAAACAATTTCGTCTTGAGAGTACTAATAACAGTGCCAGTGCCAATACAGCCGCAGTGCCAGTAGCAGTGACAGTAGAAACGCGAGCAGCATAACCAGTAGCGCTGCCAGTAACACCCAGTAGCAGTGTCAGCAAGAGTGTCACTACCAAGCTCAGCAGCAGTGCCAGTACGACCCAATAATGCCCGTATAAAAAAAAACACAGAGCCAGTGATAGTGCCAGTAGCAGTGCCATTACGTGCAAATAAGAGCCATGAAGTGTCAAAAACAGTGCCAGTGTAGAACCAGCAGCAGTGCCAGTAGCGTGAGGGTGGGGTGGGCGGGATGGGCGGGGCCGTATGCGGGTCACGGCGGCTCTCCATTCATCACCCCAAACACCGATTTTTACACCCCTGACAAATGGCACCCTTGTTGACCCCTCTCCCCCCTCCTACCAACCTCCCCTTCCCCTCTCCCCTCCTATCTTCTTATCTCCCCTTCCCCTCCCCCTTCCCTCTTCCTGGAACTTTTCTCTCCCTTCTCTTCCTCCCTCCAAGGATTCTCTCCCCCTCTTCCCTTCTCTCTTCTGTGCATACTCCCTCCTCTTTTCCCTCCTCCCTCCCTTTCCCCTCCCCCCTCCAACCATCCTTTCCCTTCCCCTCCCCCTCCCTGTATATTCCCTGCTCTTTCCCTCCCCCCTTACCCTCCTTCCTCCTGTCTCTCTCTCCCCCCTCCCCAATCCCCCTCCTACGATCCTCCCCTCCTTGTATAACCTCCCCCCCTCACAGATTCCTCCCTCTCCTGTTCTTCCCCTTCCAGCCCTCCCCTCCTCCTCTACCCTAGGATCTTCTTTCGATGCCTCCCCGCCCTCCCTCCCCCTCCCAGCTTTCTCCCTCCCCTTCCCAATACCCATCTCCCCTCCTATCACCCTCCCCCTTCCTTTCCCCCTCCTACCACTCTCTCCATTCCTCTCCCCCTCCTAACACCCTCCGCCTTCCTCTCCCCCAAACTTTCCTCCTTGCTCCTCTCTCTCTCGGTTCCTCTTTCCTTCCCTCTCCCTTTCCTCCCTCCTTCCCTCCCTCTCCCCCTGTCCTCTCCCTCCTTCCCTCTCTCTCCCTCTGCCCCCTACCTCTTCCCTTCCATACCCCTCTCCCTCACTTCCTCTTTCCTTCCCCCTCCCCTCCCTCCTTCCCCTGTCCCCTCCCTCATTCCTTCAATTCCCCTCTCCCTCACTTGCTCTTTCCTTCCCTCTCCCTCCTTCCTCCTCTCTCTCCTTCCCTCCCTCCCTCCTTCAGGTACTCAGCGTAGTTAATATTAAGTCTTGCCACAAACAGACGCTTTTCCTCAGCTCAGTACAGCATCCTTGAGGTGAAGGAGTTAAGGAAGGCTAGATCTAACCCCTCTACGGCGAAAAATCACCCCGCCACTAAAATAATAATAATAATAATAATAATAGTAATGATAATGATATTATTACTACTACTACTACCACCGGTAATACTACTACTACTACTAAAATAACAATAACAACAACAACAACAATCATAATAATAATAATAATAATAATAAAGTTTAGTAAAGAATATATAAAAAAATGAGCCACATAGATGAAGAAGGTAAAGCTCAGAAATTCTCTCTCTCTCTCTCTCTCTCATCTAAATAAAATCGTCTGAGTTAGCAATTAAAAAATCGTAGTAAAGGGGTCAACTCCTTCAATGCGATTTTTATTTCACTTCATTTCACTTTCATTTCATTTCATTTCACTTCATTTCATTTCACTTCATTTCACTTTCACTTCATTTCATTTCACTTCATTTCATTTCACTTCATTTCATTTCATTTCACTTCATTTCACTTCATTTCATTTTCATTTCACTTATTCTCTTTATTTTTTTCCCTTTTTCATTTTATTTCATTTTATTTCGATTTATTTAGTTTAATTTCACCATTTCACTTTATTTCAGGGCAGTGAAATGGCGGGGGACAGGGCGACGTGGAGGCGATTTGTTTATGGCCACCCCAAACGGGCTTGCGGCGTCTGGCAATAGATAGATAGATAGAATACACTGAGGTGGTTTGGACATGTGGAGAGAATAGAGAATGAAAGACTGACTAAGAGGGTGTATGTAGGTGAGGTGGAGGGAGGGAGAGGGAGGGGTAGACCGAGGATGGGGTGGAGGGATGGAGTTGAGAGGTATATGAGGGAGGGGGGGGTGAGTTGGGGAGGGTAGTCAAATGGTGGGTGACAGCGATTTGGAGGCGTTTTGTCTGCGGCCACCCTTTGCGGGATTAGAGCGTCGGGCTATAGATATAGATAGATAGATTAGGTCTCTAAGATTAGTAGTGATAAGGGAGATAAGATTTGTAAAATCGTCAGGAGGTAGTTTAATTTACAATCATGTATATATAATGGTTTGTTTATTATGAAAGTATTATAAGCAGAGAACGTAGAGTACAGATGGATGAATCGCATCTATCAAAACTCACGAATATTATTAATCCACCTGCATCATGTCCATCATATTATTAAAGTAGATATGAAGTCGGGGTTGGAGTAGATATATAACTACGGGTTGGAGTAGGTAGGTCGGGACTGTAGTAGATATTTAAGTCGGGGTTGTAGTCGTACTTGTAAAACTTCTGGCGTAGGAGTCGGCGTCGGGAATTATCATCGCCGACTTCACAACCCTGCATATGTGTACTCGGCAATTTTTCTTTTTCTTTTTTTTAAGGTGACATCCAACTCTCCCATTTTCTATATATCATTCTATTATCAAGCACTGTCTCTCATAAACGATGTAGACAATCGTAAAATGATATATATAACGCTGGAAATGTCTAAACTCATCAAATTATTAAGGAATGAAAATGAAAACAAAGGGTATGGAAGTTCATGGGAAGGCAGAGAGATTGAGCCAGTGTTGGGAGCGAGGGTGAGCGAGTGTTGGGAGCGAGGGTGAGCGAGTGTTGGGAGCGGGGGTGGGCGAGTGTTGGGAGCAGGGGTGGGCGAGTGTTGGGAGCAGGGGTGGGCGAGTGTTGGGGGCGTGGGTGGGCGAGTGTTGGGAGCGTGGGTGAGCGAGTGTTGGGAGCAGGGGTGGGCGAGTGTTGGGAGCGGGGGTGGGCGAGTGTTGGGAGCGGGGGTGGGCGAGTGTTGGGAGCGGGGGTGGGCGAGTGTTGGGAGCGGGGGTGAGCGAGTGTTGGGAGCGGGGGTGGGGGGCAACACAGCGCCTTGACCCCGTTGTTCCATCTCTCTCTGAACAAGGTGCTGTCCAGTGTTCCAACCCCGTGGCACAACAGACTCCATATAATTTGGTGAGGAGATGTTATGCACGTGAGAATTACCGCCATCACCATCACCAACAACCACATCCAACACAAGAAATGGCCTCCAGTTTTCGTCTCATGCAATTATTTCAGCTTGGTTTGCAACACTTCCCCCCCCCCCTCCTTCCTAATACCAGCTCTCCCCCCACCCCTTCCCCACCTCACACCATCTCTCCCCTCCTCTCCCCTTCCCCCACCTAACATCATCTCCCACCCTCCCCTTTCCCCTCTCCATTTCAAACTTTACTCACACTATCCTTCCCTGTCCTCCTCCCCCTTTTTCCCTTACCCCCCCTCTCTCCCCCTACCCACACCTCCTCCCCTCTCCCTTCCCCCTATTCACATCACCCCCTCCCTTTCTTCCACTATTCCCCCCACCCTCTAACACCTTTCCCCTCCCCCTCAAAGCATAACTAACCTTTACCATCCGTAGTCTCCCCTTCCCTCCCCCCCCCACCCTCCACCCCCTCACCAGTCCAGCACCATCCTTCTCTAACCAGACCTATTTCCCCCCCCCTCTCCCTCTCCTCTGCTATCCTTGTCTTAAACGCAATGGAACAGTTACCTTAATTATAATCTACGTATTGCAAACATCCTCGAAAGGACCAATAGGGCTGTTCCTGTTTCTTATTCCTTCCCTTCCTCTCCCCCCGTCCCATTTCCTTCCTCCCCACCCTCTTCCTCTCTTACACCCTCTCTCCATCCCCATCTCCTTCTATTCCCTCCTCTCTCTTTCCTCTCCCGCTTCCTCCCCCACACCCTCCTCGCTCTCTTTTCCTCTCTCCCCATCCACATCTCCCTCTACTCCCTCCTCTCCCTTCCCCCTCCCGTTTCCTCCCTCACCACCCTCTTCCCTCTCCTACACCCTCTCTTTTCCTCTCTCCCCATCCCCATACCCTTCTACTCCCGTCTTCTCCCCATCTTCCCCCTCTACTCCCGTCTTCTCCCCATCTTCCCCCTCTACTCCAGTCTTCTCCCCATCTTCCCCCTCTACTCCCGTCTTCTCCCCATCTTCCCCCTCTACTCCAGTCTTCTCCCCATCTTCCCCCTCTACTCCAGTCTTCTCCCCATCTTCCCCCTCTACTCCCGTCTTCTCCCCATCTTCCCCCTCTACTCCCGTCTTCTCCCCATCTTCCCCCTCTACTCCAGTCTTCTCCCCATCTTCCCCCTCTACTCCCGTCTTCTCCCCATCTTCCCCCTCTACTCCCGTCTTCTCCCCATCTTCCCCCTCTACTCCAGTCTTCTCCCCATCTTCCCCCTCTACTCCCGTCTTCTCCCCATCTTCCCCCTCTACTCCCGTATTCTCCCCATCTTTCCCTTCCCTTCCCCTCTCTTTCCCTCCCATCTCCTCTCCTCCCCTCCCCCTCACCCCCTCCCCAGGTGAATGAGTGCTAATGACCCCCATAATGGCCGCCACTGTGACCAATCCTTAATGGCCAGAATTAAAATAGCCACACTTATTTCACCCCCTCTCCTCCCCTCCCCTTCCCCACCACACCCCCTCCCCCACCCCCCTTACATACCCCTCTCCCGTTTCATCTTGATCCGTGACCCTTAATTGACGGGGCGGGGGAGGGGTAGGGAGGAGGGAGAAGGGTGGGGTAGAGGGGAAGGGGGAAAGGAGGGGTGAAGGGAAAGGGGAAAAGACGGAAGCAGGGGGAAAGGTAGTAAAGTAGGGGAATAAAGGGGGGGAAGGAAGGAGAGGGTGCGGTGGGGAGGGGAGGGGTGTGTGGAGGGGAAAGAAAAATAAGAGAGGTGACGTGGGTTCGGGGAAAGGTAGGAGAGAGAGAGAGAGAGAGAGAGATGGGTTATGTTGGGTATGGATAGTAGGGCTGGCAGGGAGGAGATAAGTTTACACAGGGAGAAGATGAGGGTATGATGGTGCAGGGGAGAAAGGTGGGGGGGGGGGGAGGGGCGATGGGAAGGACAGGGGAACAGAAAGGGGGAGGGAGGGAGGGAGGGAGAACGGAGGAAAGGGAGAGGGTGATGGAAAAGACAGAGGAATGGGAAGAGGAAGGGAAAAGAAGAGTAAGAGGAAGGGAGAAAGGGAAGGACAGAGGAAGGGAGGAAAGAGGGAATCAATGGAAGGGAGTGAGGAAGAGGGAAGAGGAGGAAAGAATAAGGGATAGAGGAAGATGGGAGGAAGGAGGGAAGGATAGAATGGAGAGAACATAGGCAAATATAAAAAGGGTATCATTCAGGAAGGAAGGGGTTAGTCTGGAGGAGGGGGGAGGAGAGGAGAGAGAGAGAGAGAGAGAGAGAGAGGAGGGATTGGAGGAGGAGAGGGAAAGTGAGAGGGGAGGGGAGAGGAGGAAAGAGGGTTGACAGGAGAGGAGGGAGGGGGTGTGAGGTGAGATGGAACAGAGGGGAGTGGGAATGGAGTTGAAACGGGATAAAGGACTGGATGTGGAGGGAGTAGGAGGGAGGACTGAAGGTTGTAAGGAGGGGAGGGGAGGGGAAGGGGAGGGGTTGGCTCAGGTAGCAAACAGGTGTGATAATGAAAGACACTGCCATTACGACAACTCACACACACCCTCAACCTACAGACTCCTACAGATACTAGAACTCTCTCTCTCTCTCTCTCTCTCTCTCTCTCTCTCCTCACGTACCGTCAATGCATCAGCGTGGTACAGGTAAAGGCATCCAGCTCACCTGTGGACAAGGAAAGAAAATTTTTTAAAGGAAAGTGTGACAGCAATTCATACCACAATACCTGACACTGAAAAACACCACCAACACCAGGTATATAACGATGGTGCTCTGCGGTATTGTCCTCTATGCTCTAAACTGCTCTGTATATTGAAAAAAAAAAAAAAAAAAAAAAACTATGTGGGTGAGGTGGAGGCCAAGGATGATATGGAGGTATGCAGTGGAGAGGTGTATGAGAGAGGGGGCTAGGGCAGTGAAATGGCGGGGGACAGGGCGACGTGGAGGCGATTTGTTTGTGGCCACCCCGTATGGGATTAAGGTGTCTGGCAATAGATAGACAGATATTATTCAGGAATGTTATTATTTTTTCTTCTATGTGTCCGATTCTGGGCATAGACTTCACGGCCTGTTCCCACGGCCCTGTTGTCCTACTATATACCAAACACCTTCACATGACACCACTTCGGCGCTAACACCCACCGTCTATATTGAATCCATGCTAGGGCTGTCTCATACAGGACTGGTGTACTGGTATTAGCGGGGGTATTTTTACGACATGTCGGCGGGTCTCCTGGTAGATCAGTAAAGGCAGCTCATGAAATTCAACTCCTTAAACTGTTTCCTGCCCTAGAAATCGAACCTGGGTCCTTCTAGACTGCAGGCCATCTCTCTAAGAAATAGGTTACTTATGCATGTACTTAAGAAATGTTACTTATGGATGTAGTTAAGAAATATGTATGTACTTAAGAGACGTTACTTATGCATGTACTTAAGAGAGGTTACTTATGCAGGTACTTAAGAAATATTATGTACTTAAGAGATGTTACTTATGCATGTACTTAAGGCATGTTACTTATGCATGTACTTAAGAAATGTTACTTATGCATGTACTTAAGGAATGTTACTTATGCATGTACTTAAGGAATGTTACTTATGCATGTACTTAAGAAATGTTTCTTATGCATGTACTTAAGAGGAAATATGTGGCTTAATGTGGGTCAAAATATTTACTAACAATTTTATGACAATTATCAAAATATAATAACACATAATTATACTCTTAAATATTTTTCGCCAGTCCATCACTTTCAATCTCTCTCTTTCTCTCTCTCTCTCTCTCTCTGACGCATACACAGCATTTCAAAGCTTCATCATTCTCTTTATCTCTTTCCTATCTTTAAACCCCTCCTCTCTCTCCCTCTCTCTCTCTCTGTCCCACGTAACATCAATGTGTCAGGGTGGTACGTGGGGTGGGGGTGGGGGGGACCTCACCTGTGGGTAAGAGCAGGTAAGAAGTAAGAGAGATGGACTAAAAAAAAAGTTAAATGGATTGCTGAGGAGATAGTGGGGAGGGGAGGAAAAAAGGGGGTGGAGGTGGGGGAGAAGAGGGGAGATAAGAAGAGAGGAGGAGAGAGGAGGATGGGGGAAGACAGAGGAAGAGGAGGAGGGAGGAGGATGGGAAGGGGGAGGGAGGAAGAGGATGGGAAGAGGGAGGGAGGAAGAGGATGGGAAGAGGGAGGGAGGAAGAGGATGGGAAGGGGGAGGGGGAAAGAGGATGGGAAGGGGGGAGGAGGGAGGATTGGAAGAGAGAGGGGTGGGAGGGGGAGGGGGAGGTAAGGGGTTGAGACAGAGGAGAATGGATGGGGATGAGCGAGGAGAAAGGGGCAGGGAGGGGAGGGAGAGGGAAGCGTAGGGAGAAAGAGAGGGAGAGAAGGAGAAGGCGGTGGAGGTAGGACATAAGGAGAGAGAAAGACGGAGGAAGGATGGAGGTAACAAGAGAGAGGGAGAGAAGGAAAGTGGAGAGTGGAGGAAACAGAAGAGAGGAGGGATGAGCATGGAGCGAAGGAGAGTGGAGGAAGAGAGGCAAAAGGAGAGTGAAGGAGGGAATGGAACAAGAGGAAAGGAGTAGGAGGAGAAAAAGTGGAGGTAAGAGAAGCGAGGGAGGAAGAAGGAGGGAGAAAATGGAATGAGGAGGGAAGAGAGAGAACGAATGGGAGGGAGTGGAGGGTTAAAAGAATGGCGAAGACAAGATAGAAGGAATGAAAGGAAGAACAGGAGAAAATGAGGAAAACAGACAACAATGATGGGAAAAGGGAAATGAAAAGGGAATGATGATGAAGATGGAAGAAGAAGAAGAAGAAGGAAAGGAAGAAGAAAGAAGAGGAAGGAAGGAATAAAGGAAAGAGGAAGATAAAAGACATGAATGAAATGAAACAACACCAAGAAAAGAACCCCTTCACCCAGACGACATCTTTTCATTTTGTGTGAAGAAATTAAAAAAAAAATATGGAAAGAAGAAAAAGAAGACAACTAAGGCTATATTTACCCTCTCAAAACTGGAAAAGTCTCCCCTCAAAAAAAACAAACACAAAGAAAAACAAAGAATGGCATGAAAAATGGAAAAATGTGTCCGTGGTGAACGAGATAATATGATCAGTGTTATTATTATTATTACTGTTACCTTGCGTATTCAATTATCATAAACATATTATTATCTTTATCATTATATTTTTCTTTTATTATTACTATTATTATTATTATTATTATTATTATTATTATTATTATTTCATTACTACTATTATTATTCTGATTATAATCACTACTACTATTACTACTACTACCACCACCACCACTACTACTTCTACTACTACAACAACTACTACTACTACTACTTAAAATCCACAAAAGGCAGCAAGTTACCTTGGGCTCAAACTTTGTGAAAAATATGAACAAACACATAAATAAATACAGGAATGACCTTTGACCCCAGGCCTCCAATATACGACCTGACACGACCTCACTGCAGGCGGGGTTGGCCAAAGTTACCAGAAGTCGCTGTTGTGGGATTTTAAAATATTTCTGATGATGTATGTTTGGTTGGTGTATTATTGAGGGAAATATACAGGTAAATACTGAGAGATGTGATACGGGAGATATTACATGATTCTTATACAGTTAATACTACTACTATTATAATGACAGTATGAATAATGATGATGATGATAATGATAATAATAATAGTGATAATAAGGAAGATTAAAAGAGTACAAGATGAATAATAACAGGTGTAACGACAGTAATAATCATCATCATCATCATCCGGACCTCTTTTCCCACCCTAAGGCAGGCTGAGGAAATAATAATAATAATAATAATAATAATAATAATAACAAATGAAAACTATGAATGCAGGGAAGAAAGAAGACAATAGAGACAAAACAGAGAGAGAGAGAGAGAGAGAGAGAGAGAGTGTGTGTGTGTGTGTGTGTGTGTGTGTGTGTGTGTGTGTGTGTGTGTGTGTGTGTGTGTGTGTGTGTGTGTGTCATGTAGTTTGTGTAAGACGAGAAGGTTAGTCCTGTACGTACACACCCTCTCTCTCTCTCTCCATGTTCCCTCACATACCTACATACCACATGCTGTGTCTTGTACCTACCACATTCTCTCTCTCTCTCTCTCTCTCTCTCACACACACACACACACACACACACACACACACACACACACACACACACATTTCCACTTCACCTTTCTACAAGCAAATTTTATTATGCCATTCTCTCTCTCTCTCTCTCACACATACCTACCCCTTGCTCCCTCCCTCATACCAATAGCACTGCTCCATAACTCATTCCTCTCTCCCCCCACCTCCCCCCTTTCTCTCTCCCTTCCTCCCTTACCAATCTATCTACTTCCCTCCATCTCCACGCACAGTCTGCTACAGAAGTTCGCCTGGTATTTCACCTCTTCTCACTTTCCTCTGCTGGCTAATATTGCTAAGCTGAGAGAGGCTTGGTGTGTTTCTCTGGCCATAGATGAGAGAGAGAGAGAGAGAGAGAGAGAGAGAGAGAGAGAGAGAGAGAGAGAGAGAGGAGAGAGAATTAATGTTTCTCTGGCCATAGATGATTCTCTCTTGATATGATGCGTCAGGGAGGAAAGTGACGGACATGCCCTGAGTGTGACGCAGACGCAGTGCAATTGTAAGCGACCTTTTGACTGTGACTGTAGCTTCCTTTCTTCCTTACATATACTCTTGATTTCTTTCTCTCTATCCCTCTTTCTCTCTCCTTCTCAGTTATTCCTCCTCTCCTTCTCCCCCCCCCTTCCTCCTGCTTTCCCGCCCCCCCCTCACACACACACACACCATCAATTCGTCTAAGCCCCTCTTTTCATCCCAGCTCTCATTCGCTCTCCCTTTCACACCCTCATCCCCTTTCCTCCTACCTTCCTCTCTCTCTCTCTCTCATTTCCTTTCCCTCCCTTCCCATCCCTTGACCCCTCTTCATCACAGCTCTCTTCCACACACTCACATTTTCAATTTTCATCCTTTCCCTCTCACCCCTCTCCTTCCCAGCCCACCCACTCCATCCTACCCTAGACTCCCCTCTCCCTCCTACTCCTCTCCCATTTTCTTTCATCCTGGGTTCGATTCTTAGTGCGATCAGCTTCCTTCCCTCGACTCAGGTGACTCCCCCCCCCCTCCTTGTTGGTAGGCAGGTAACACGAGTGCCCAGGATAACACCTAGGGCAGGTAACTGGTAACCTGGATGATGTACTGGCCTTGTGTCCTGGGAGAGTAAATCCGTCACAGGCTCAAAGGCTTAAGTTACGAAAAGGAGAAGCGTGGCAGCGTCTCACATGGCATCTAACTCTATCTTTTCCCTCTATAACTCTATCTATCCCTTCCATAACTCTATCTTTCCCTTCCATAACTCTATCTTTCCCCTCTATAACTCTATCTTTTCCTTCTATAACTCTATCTTTTCCTTCCATAACTCCATCTTTTCCTTCTATAATTCCATCTTTTCCTTCTATAACTCTTATCTTTTCCTTCCATAACTCTATCTTTCCCTTCCATAACTCTATCTTTCCCCTCCATAATTCCCTCCCATTCACTTTAGTCTCTTTAATTTTCACTCCATTCCCTCTCCCTTTCACTCGCTTCCTCCCTTTTCCCTCCCTATGTAACCAAATCCTTCTCTATTCCTTCCACTCCCTTGATATTCTATTCTTCTGTCTATCCCTTCCATCTTATTTCCATCTCTCTCTCTCTCTCTCTGTCTGCCCATCCTCTTTCCTCCACTTTTCATCCTACTTTCTCTTTTCTCTCCCTATCCATCCTTCCCTCCTCCTCCCTTTCCCTCTCATCCTATCCTCTGCTTCCCTCTTCTTCCACCCTACCTCTTTCCCCTTCCCCTCCACTCCCTTCTTTCTCTACCATTTCCTCCTGTCTCGCTCTATCTTCCTCCCTTTCCCTCCCCTCTCCCTTCTCCCCAAGAGCACCCCCACGTAGGGAGATTCCTAGCACGTCTCAAGACTGGCTAGGACTGCTGGATGCCCCCCCTCCCTCCCTCCCTGCCGCCCTCCCTCCCTCCCTGCCGTCCTCCCTCCCTCCCTCCCCGTCGTCCTCCCTCCCTCCCTTCTTTCTCACTTTCTCATTATCTCCCTCCTTCCCATTTCCCCCTCCGGCTATCCCTTCCTGTGTGTGTGTGTGTGTGTGTGTGTGTGTGTGTGTGTGTGTGTGTGTGTAAATACTGACATTAAAACAGGACCGTGTGTGTGTGTGTGTGTGTGTGTGTGTGTGTGTGTAAATCAGACATTAAAACAGGACCGTGTGTGTGTGTGTGTGTGTGTGTGTGTGTGTGTGTGTGTGTGTGTGTGTGTAAATACGGACATTAAAACACGACCACCAGGGAAGAATGAAAAGGTCTGTATATCTATGTAACTCTCCCTCTCCCCCCCCACCCCCTCTTTCTCTCCTGATCCTTAACTTGTCTAATTAGAGTCTACCTATCAGGACTAGACCACCTGGAGAGGGCGATAAGGTCTCTCTCTCTCTCTCTCTCTCTCTCTCTCTCTCTCTCTCTCTCAATTTCCTTCACACAAAAAACAATGACGTCATTCCAATCAACAAAACAAATTATTTAAACAACGAAATCAAGACAAAACTGCTAATTGATCGCTTCTGGCCTTGGGTTCCTTCTTCCTTGCATATATATATAAAAAAAATTGACGTTAAATATAATGGAAATAAAATACTAAATATTATGAAAAGGATATTACACACACACACACACACACACACACACACACACACACACACACACACACACACACACACAAAACGAAAATTACTGAGTTGCAAAAATGAGATGTAACTTTTTTACCCATTTTTCTATCTATTTATATCTATCTGTCTACCTATCTATCTATTTATCTATCTACCTACCTACTTACCTTTCTATCTATACCTACTTACCTTCTAATCCACCTACCTACTTACCTTTCTATCTATACCTACTTACCTACCTACCTTCTAATCCACCTACCTACCTACCTATCTACCTACCTGCCAACAAACCTACTTACCTACCTACCTACCTATCTATGTCTGTCTACCTACCTGCTTGTCTATCTATCTATCTATAGCTATCTACCAACCTATCTATCTATCTACCTACCTACCACACCACCTACCTACCTACCTACCTATCTATCTACCTACCTACCTACCTATCAACCTATCTACCTACTTACCACCCCACCTACCTACCAACCTACCTACCTATCTATCTATCTATAGCCAGACGCCTTAATCCAGTAAGCAGCGTAAGGGATGGCCACAAATAACCTGTCTATCTATCAATCTATCTACTTATCCATCTATCTATAGCCAGACGCCTTAATCCCGTAAAGGATGGCCACAAATAAATCGCCTCCATGTCACCCTGTTTAATGACATCTGGCTGCCCTCATCCCCAACTCACATCCCCACTTCTTCATATATCTCCACTCCATCTCATCCTCGGTCCTCCCCCTCCCTCTCCTCCCCACTCACATACACATACACTCTTTAATCCTCAGTCTCCCTCCTCCCCACTCACACACACTCTTCTAGTCAGTCTCTCATTCTCCCCACATGGTTTTAACGAACAAAATTCCACATCTAACCCTACCAGTCCAGTGTGTGTGTGTGTGTGTGTGTGTGTGTGTGTGTGTGTGAGTGACAGGTAAGACGTTTTGAGATGAAGTGTTACGGAGACGATGTGTGTGTGTGTGTGTGTGTGTGTGTGTGTGTGTGTGTGTGTGTGTGTGTGTGTGTGTGTGTGTGTGTGTGTGTGTGTGTGTTAAGGGAAACAATTCCAAGTTCAGACGTAAATAGATAGTTTACTTGATCTATCAGAAAAATCTCCCTAATGATGAAGAAAATTGTCTGGTGGGAGAAAGAATGATGAATGTACGTCATTGGTGTGAAAGGGCTCAGTATAAAATCGTAAAAAAAAATAAATAAAATAAAACTAGTCAAACCGCATCTGGAATACGCAGTGCAGTTCTGGTCTCATCTTCAAGGATTCACCAAAATTAGAATTAGTGGAAGACAGACCGACTAAATCAATATCTTCCTTCTGCCACACATTCTATGATTAAACTCTACTGACGAGGAGAGTGTATGTGAGTGAGGCGGAGGCGTGGAGAGGGAGGGGGAGACCGAGGATGAGATGGTGGGATGGCGTGGAGAGGTATATGAGAAAGAGAAGGGGCTGAGCTGGGGGAAGGGCAGTGAAAAGGCGGTGGACAGGGCGACATGGAGGCGATTTGTCTGTGGCCACCCCTTACAGGATTAAGGCGGAGGGATGGAGAGGAGAGGTACCGTATATGAGGAAGGGAGAGGGCAGCGAAATGGCGGAGGACAGGGCGACATGGAGGCGATTTATTTGTGTTCACCCCTTACGGGATTAAGGCGTCTGGCTATAGATAGACAGATAGATAAACAGACAGACACAAATGAACCTCTTTTCTTTACCACAGGATCGACTGAGAGGAAAATTAACAAAATACTTTACTTCCTTCAGCAAGAGGACAATTATCATTTCCTTTTCCTATTGTTTCACATCCGTACACTTTTTTTAAATTTACCTTAAAAGTTTTCGAGATGGGATTTAATTTGTTTTTCCTTCCTCTGTTGAGTGAGAGAGAGAGAGAGAGAGAGAGAGAGAGAGAGAGAGAGAGAGAGAGAGAATCAGGGGTTTTAGTGCTCCATAAGGCAATATTGATGACCTGCCCCAACTACCTTAATAAAACTTTGCATTTATAAGTCACTACCTGGCATTTCCTCTAAGATATCCTTGAGGAAGTCTAAGATGTTAAAGTCCTCACTCTCAGACAAGGATAGCATACATAAGCTGATGGGAATTTGGCTCTCTGTTTTCTTATTTTTGTTTTTTTTCATTTGAGGGAACGATATTGTGGACTCCTGGCCTTTGGTTCCTTCTTCCTAACACACACACACACACACACAGATTCCTCCCACGGTCGACACACCAAGTACACTTACACTTATCTGGGTGTAAATACGTACGGTTCACAATATAAATAAAAAGGGTATATGACTCGTAGTGCCACCTTTATATCTTTAGGGCAAAATTTCTCCCTTATTAACTAACTTCTGCCTTTCCTGTAAAATTTCCCTCCAACTTTTTTTGTGTAAAGATAAAAAATAAAAATACCGGTAGTACATTATTAGTGGTACCAGCTTGATATATTTGGGATAACTTTTTTACTTTTATATTAACTAACTTCTGTCTTTCCTATAAAATTTCCCTCTTTTTTTTTCAGGAATTTACTAACGGATTGTTGAGGATCTTTTTCTCTTTAATGTTCCAATCTTCAACTTATGTAATTCTTTAACTTCTGTGGCCTAAACACATATTAAATTTATTGATATTATTGCCACAAATCCCCAAAGGCAAGGAAATGTTTGTGGAACTCTCTCTCTCTCTCTCTCTCACACAAACACACGCCTTCATTCCGTTTTTACCTTGTTATTTCTCCAGCACATCATCCTCTCTCTCTCTCTCTCTCTCTCTCTCTCTCTCTCTCTCTCTCTCTCTCTCTCACACACACACACACACACATGCCTTCATTCCCTTTATACCTTACTATTTCACTATCACATCATCCTCTCTCTCTCACTTCGCCTCTATCTACCTGCAATGTATCACTATGTATATGTCTATCTCAAAAATTCCTTTCTCATATAATAACTACATTCCTCTCTTTCCGTCTCTCTCACACACATTCTCTTTTATTCTCTCTCTCTCTCTTTCTATCCCTCACATACGTTCTCTCCTTTTCTTCCATCTCTCTCTCTCTCTCTCTCTCTCTCTCTCTCTCATATATTCTTTTTATTGTCTCTATCCCTCACATATATTTTCTCCTTTTCTTCCATCTCTCTCTCTCTCCCTCCCTCCCTCCCTCCCTCCCTCCCTCTCTCTCTCTCTCTCCCTCCCTCCCTCCCTCCCTCCCTCTCTCTCTCTCTCTCTAATTGGAGGATATGTGAAAGTTAAGGCGCCTCGAGGTAGTCTGGCAAAGGAGATGGATGTGAGTGAGGAAAGAGTAACATGAGTGAGAGGAAAATGAGTGAGTGAGGAAAATGAGGAAAATGAGTGAGGAAAATGAGTGTGAAGAAAATGAGCATAATAAAAGTGAGGACGAGAATAAGTGAGGAAAATGAACAGCATGAGTGGGAGTGAGGAAAATGAGTGGCATGAGTGGGAGTGAGGAAAATGAGTGGCATGAGTGAGGAAAATGAGTGGGAGGGAGGAAAATGAGTAGAATAAGTGGAAGCGAGGAAAATGAGTAAAATGAGTAGGAATAGTGGCAGAGGAAAATCAGTAGCATAAGTGAGTGAGGAAAATGAGCAGCATGAGATGGAGTGAGGAATATGAGTGGAATGAATGGGAGAGGAAAATGAGGAAAATGAATGGCAGAGGAAAATGAGAATGAATTTGAGGAAAATGGGTAGCATGAGTGGGTGAGGAAAACGAGTAAAATGTGTGGGGTGAGGAAAACAGGTAGCAATAGTGGGGGATGAGGAAAATGAGCAGCATGAGTGAGTGAGGATAATGAGTAAAAGGAGTGAGAAAAATGAGCTGAATAAGTGGCAGTGAAGGAAGAGTAGAATGAGTGGGAGTGAGGAAATGAGTGGGAATGAGGAAATGAGTGGGAGTGAGGAAAATGAGTGGGAATGAGGAAAATGAGTGAGGAAAATGACTATCAATGGTTGTCTTAACTGCCCTGGAGAATGCAAGATGGTCTCCACACAGGTACAAGAGAGAGAGAGAGAGAGAAAGAGAGAGTGCTATGTCAAGGTGTTTCTATGTAGTCACTTCATTACACAGGTGCGACATTACACCTCATTATACCTGCCTGCCTCACCTTCCTTCACCCCTCACCCCCTCCTCTCACCCCTTTCACCTCCCACCCTCACCCCTTAGCCTCCTTCCACTCTTCACCCCCTCATCATCCATCACTCATTCCTTTCACCCCTCTCATACTCACCCCTCACCCCCCCTCTCATCCTCAACCCCTACCCTCACTCACCTCCTTTCACTTTCACCCCTTTTCACCCCTCACCAATCACCTCCCCTCACCCTTCACCCCCCTTCAACATTCTCCCCCTCACCCCTTCACTACGATGACCCCTATTTAAACTTATTCTTCCTGCTACCAGACGATTTTATTTAGCTGAAGACACGCCAGGTAATAAAACAATAAAATAAAAAATAAATCAATAAAGGATGAATCTACCCCCCTTATTCGAAAAAAAAAATCGTCGGACTGAAGGGGTGTCATTCCTCCTCCCTCACCTCTACCCCCCTCACCCCTCCATATTTCCTCCCTCACCCCAGTCCCCCCCCACCCTCAGCCTTCCATCATCCTTTCTCCCTTACCTCTTCGGTTCCCCCCCCTCCCCCTCTATTATCTCTCCTCCCTCACATCCCCACTCCCTCACCCCTCACCCTCTTGTCTTTTCCCCTCCCTTACCTGTCCCCCCCTTCCCTGACCCCCACCACCCCTGTTCCACTCCTCACTCACCTTCTCTCCCTCACTCTTCTCTCTCTCTCTCATGAATATACCTCCCCTCTTACTTCCTCCCCACCCCCCCCACCTCCAAACACACTATTGTCCCCTTGTCTTATCTCCATCCCTCTCTCCATCTCTCTCTCTTTCTCTCCATTCCTATCTCTAATTCCACCTCTCTCTTTCTATAATCTTACATCTTCCCTATTTTGATCTCCATTCCCTTTACTTTCCTCTAATATTTGTGTTATCATTCTTATCGTAATTCTCTCCCTCTTTCCTCCTTCCTCCCTTCTTCTTCCTCGTTATCACCTTCACTATCCTCCCCCTTCTCTTCCACGCTTCTTCATCCTTCCTCTGCTCAAACTTCCACTGTCACTTCTCTTCCTTCTTCTGTACTTCTCCCATCCTATCACCTCCCTTTCCTCCTTTCCCCTTTCCTTTAACATCCCTCCCTTTACCTCCCTATCCTCCCTTCTTCTTACCTCTACTCTCCACACACCTCCACTTCTACGTCTCTAGCCTTCCTGTTCCTCCTAAACTATATTTTTTTATCAGTTACCCCTCTTCTTCCTTCCCCCGTTTTCATCCCCCATTTTCTTTACTTCATCTTCCTATTATTTTCCTCGTTCCTCATTTTCTTACTCTCTTCTCTTCCTATCTATAAATTTCTCTTCAATTTTTCCCCACCTCTTTTCCTCTCTTTCTCTTTTTTTTTTTCTTCCACTATACTTCCTTCATTCTTTTTTTTTTCTTTTTTTTTTTTTTGCTGTTGGTTTCCAGATACACAGGAGAGAGAGAGAGAGAGAGAGAGAGAGAGAGAGAGAAAGAGAGAGCAGTCTTTTCTCTTACTACCAATATTCTATTTACTGATAATTTGTTCTCTCTCTCTCGCTCTCTCTCAAACCATCCACTCACCGGGTTAGTTTTTACACGAATTTTTACCCCCCCCCACCTATCCGAACAAGACGTCACCGCCAGCCTAATTAACGGCCATCTTCCCCACACCGCTCAGGGGCAAATGACCGGGGCGAATGTTGTGGGGAGAGAGAGATGGGGAGGATAATGTGTGTGTGTGTGTGAGAGAGAGAGAGAGAGAGAGAGAGAGAGAGAGAGAGAGGGGGGGATGGTAATCCTCCTTTTGGGGGATAGGGAAGTAGTAAAAGGACGTGTGTATAACGAGGCAGTGGAGCCGCCTGGTTAGATCAGTGCCACCACGTGAAGGCGTCCCTCTCCAGTAAAGACAAGGAGTAAGGTGACGAGGTGATGGAAGAGAAGGTAAGTAAAGGAAGGGAGGAAAATATATGTAGAGGAAGACGCATCAAGCAAGTAAAATATAAGTAAAGGAAGACACATGAAGTAAGTA
The DNA here is from genome assembly GCF_032717465.1 of Coenobita brevimanus. Taxonomy (NCBI): domain Eukaryota; kingdom Metazoa; phylum Arthropoda; class Malacostraca; order Decapoda; family Coenobitidae; genus Coenobita; species Coenobita brevimanus. The sequence goes on along the minus strand of NC_137035.1, from coordinate 18,537,655 downwards.
AAATATAAGTAAAGGAAGACACATGAAGTAAGTAAAATATAAGTAAAGGAAGACACATGAAGTAAGTAAAATATAAGTAAAGGAAGACACATGAAGTAAGTAAAATATAAGTAAAGGAAGACATGAAGTAAGTAAAATATAAGTAAAGGAAGACACATGAAGTAAGTAAAATATAAGTAAAGGAAGACACATGAAGTAAGTAAAATATAAGTAAAGGCAAACACGTTAAATAAGTAAAGCATAAGTAAAAAAAGGACATCAAACAAATATAAGTAAAGAAAGACACAATAAACATGTAAAATATAAGTAAAGGAAGACATGAAACAAAATATAAGTAAAGAAAGACATGAAACAAGTAAAATATAAGTAAAGGAAGACATGAAACAAGTAAAATATAAGTAAAGGAAGACAACAAACAAGTAAAATATAAGTAAAGGAAGACAAAACAAGTAAAATATAAGTAAAGGAAGACAAAACAAGTAAAATATAAGTAAAGGAAGACCAAACAAGTAAAATATAAGTAAAGCAAGGACACATGGCACAAGTAAAATATAAGTAAAGGAAGACATTAAACAAGTATAAGTAAAGGAAGACACAAAACAAGTATAAGTAAAGAGACATTAAACAAGTAAAGTATAAGTAAAGGAAGACAACAAACAAGTAAAATATAAGTAAAGGAAGACATGAAACAAGTAATATAAGTAAAGGAAGACATGAAACAAGTAATATAAGTAAAGCAAGACATGAAACAAGTAATATAAGTAAAGCAAGACATGAAACAAGTAATATAAGTAAAGCAAGACATGAAACAAGTAATATAAGTAAAGCAAGACATGAAACAAGTAATATAAGTAAAGCAAGACATGAAACAAGTAATATAAGTAAAGGAAGACACATGAGACAGGTAACAAAAACACGCCTAAAAATAAGTCACCATCTTATTAACAGGTTTATCTATCTATCTACCCACGTATCTATCTATCTAAGGTACTGAAAGGCTAATCTATCTATCTATCTATGGTACTGAAAAGCTCATCTATCTATCTATCGAACTGAAAGACCAATCTATCTATCTATCTATCCATCTTTGGTACTGAAAGGCTAATCAATATATCCATCTATCTATCTATCGTACTGAGGGACTAACTTATCTATCTACCTGTCTATCTATTTATTTATCTATTTACCTGGCAGCTCATTAAGGAAACAAACAAGCCAGGTGACATCTTAACACCCCCGTCTTAAGATACCAAGAATCAAGCCTAAGATGATAAGAGAAGGGCTGGATACCTTGTTTATCTTGCTTAGAAGGACTACAGCATGTGTGTGTGTGTGTGTGTGTGTGCGTGTGTGTGTGTGTGTGTGTGTGTGCGTGTGTGTGTGTGTGTGATATAGAGAATAAGTCAATAATAAACATCGCTAAGGAATGATAGAGTTGGTGAAAACTTTAAACATCACACTAGATGGGTGATAAGCTAATACAAACATCACAGTAAACATCAGGGTGTAAAAGTGAACGAGTTAGGGTGACAAGCGTGACCTCAATCTCACACTGGAAGTAGAGTGAGGTCAGGTGCGACTTCTTGGTCCGCAGCTGCTGTCAGGGTTGCGCACTTGTCATCAATTTTAGTCTGGTTTGTGGTGTGTAAAAAAGGTGGTATTAGCTGATTCTCTCTCTCTCTCCCTCACACACACACACACACACACACACACACACACACACATTTATTCTACACCCAGCAATATACAAAGGTGATCTCAGATGCTCTCTCTCTCTCTTTTCTCTCTCTCTCTTATTACTCTACACCCAGCAATATACAAAGGTGATCTCTCTCTCTCTCTCTTTCTCTCTCTCTCTCTCTCTCTCTCTCTAATATTACGAAGCTCAAATATCACTCACCTACGATATTTCTTCCCCGATCATCATTACCATTAATAATAAAAGGTAAAGCTTATGGCCAGGTGTGTGTGGGGGGAGGGAGAAGGCAGGTGGGGGGTGACAGGTGCGGGAGGGGAGGGAAGAGAGATGAGGCAAGGAGACAAGAGACGGAGGTGGGGGGAGGCAACTGGGGGTGGGGGAGAGGTAGGGGAGAATGAAGGGGAGGGGAAGAGGTGGGGGAGAAGGAAGGGAAGGGGGAGAGGTAGGAGAGAAGGAAGGTATGAGCAAACTGGAAGGCACTGAGGGAGGTGGGAGGTGAAGGGTGGAGGGAAGGGGTACGTGAGGGGAGGGGGTGGGGGAGGTGGGGGAGGGGGTGACAAGCTGTGATCTAGGGGGCAGGAAACCAAGGAACCCCATAGAGTCACCTCCACATTATGAGGAGGGGGAGAGGGAGGGGGATGGAGAAGGGGGAGGATGGAGAGGGGAGGAGGAGGGGGAAGGGGGAAGGGGAGGAAGGAGACTCTGGAAGAAGAAAGAGGAACTAAGGAAGAGGGAGAGATAGATAAAGAGGAAGGGGAAGAAAGTGGGGGGAGGGGAGACCTCACAAAGCTAGAAAAGGGTGAACAGGAAAGGGAAAGAAGGGGAGAGATGCATAAATGGATAGAAGAGGGAGGGGGAGATGAGGGGAGGGGAGGGGAGGGTGAAGAACTTGAGATGGAGGGGGCGGGGGAGGGGGAGAAACAGGGTGAGTTTGTGTAAGGAATGAGGGTAGGGAGGGGGAAGGTGGAGGGGGAGGGGATGAATAAGGGAGGGGAACGGGGGAGAAGGGAGGTGGGGAGGGGGATGGTGTCAATCCTGTTTGGGGGGAAGGAGGGGGAGGGAATATTTACAAAAGGAGGGGGGAAGGGGAGGGGAGGAGAGGGGGATGGGGAGGGGAAGGGATGCGAATTAGTAGGAAGAGCAAGAGGAGAAGGAGGAGGAATGTGTGAGGAAGGAGAGTTGGGGAGTGGAGAGGGTAGAGGGAAGGAATAAAAGGGAGAAGAATGAAAAGGAATAATGGAGAGAGAGAGAGAGAGAGAGAGAGAGAGAGAGAGAGAGAGAATCTGTCTGGAGGAGGAGGTGGGGGAAAACTTGCTCCTGAGTCCAGAATACGTGGGGAGGAGGGGGAGGGGAATGGGGAGGAGTAATAAGTGATAGGAAGAAGGCATGTCCGATTTTAAGATGGGGGGAAGGGAGGGGAAGGGGATAGAGAGGGGGAAGGGAACTGGAATGGGGTTTGAGAGGGGAAGGGGGAAGAGAGAGGAAGGGGAAGGGGGAAGAGATGGGAAGGGGAAAAAGGGAGGGGAGAGAAAATGGTATGAAAGGGGGGGGAGAGAGAGAGAGAGAGAGAGAGAGAGATGGAGCAGAGAAAAAAAACAAAAACGAAGAATACAAAGACGGGGCACAGAAAAACAACAAAAAACAAAAACAACAACAAAAAAAGGAAGAGGAAGAAGGGAAGAGTGGAGAGGAAGGAAGGAAGAGGAGCCCTGGAGACGTCTGGCAAGAGGAAGAAGACGGAGAAGAGGAGGAAGGGGAAGAGGAGGAAGAGGAAGAAAGCAAGAGGAGAATGGCAGAAGTGGAGGAGGAAGATAAGTGGACGTGGAAGAATATGGAAAGAGGGTGGAGAAGGAGGGGAGGGGAGGGGAGGGAAGAGGAGAAGGAGGGGAGGGAAGAGGAGAAGGAGGGGAGGGGAGGGGAGGGGAGGGGAGGGGAGGGAAGAGGAGGGGAGGGGAGGGGAGGGGAGGGAGGTTCGAGATTTAGATGAAGGGTCAAGAGATGGGGGGAGGGGGGAGGAGGGGGCGTCGGTGAGGGGAAGGAGAGGGGAGGGGGAGGGGGGAAAGCAAAAGGAAAGAGGGATGGGGGAGGGGAATGACGTAGTGAGAGGAGGGGGAAAGGAAGAGAGGGGACAGTGAGAAGGAGAGAGGGGAAGGGAGAAGGAAGGGAAAAGGAGGAGGAGGAGGAGGAAAAGTGATACGAGAGGAAATAGGGAAGAACGAGAGGGAAAAGTGGGGGGAAGGAACAAGGAGAGGCGGAGGGAAGGAGGAAGAGAGGAAACTGGAAGAGTGGGAGGGAGGGAGGGAGGGAGGGGAGGGGAAAGGAGGATGGGGGAGGGGAGGGGAGGGGTGGGGGGTGTTTTGACTTATAAGGTGGGCATGGGGAGGAGGGGAGGGGAAAAACGGGGAGGAGGCTGATTTGCAAGACAGTGGGTGGGGAGGGGTGGGGAGGGGAGGGGACTGAGAAATGAGAGTGGGTGGGGGAGAGGAGAGAAGAAAAAATGAGAATGGTAGGTGGAGAGAGGAGAGGTGAACAAGAGGGAGAAAGGAGAGGAGAGGAAAGACAGCAGGAGGGAGAAAGAAGAAGAGAGGAAGGGAAAGAGAGTGGGAGGGGAAAGGAATGAGAGTGAAGGAATGAAATAAAACAGCGTCTGAAAAACATTAATGGGAATAAGACGGACAGGGCCGCCTCGTAACTAAAAAGAGGAGGGGGAGTGAGGTGATGAGACAGGGAAGTGTGTAGTGGAAATGCGAAGGTAGGGATCATTTCTAATTCTGTATCCCCCCTCTCTCTCCCCCTCTTACTCTCCCTCCCTCCCCCTCTCTCTCTCCCTCCCTCCCCCTCTCTCTCTCCCTCCCTCCCCCTCTCTCTTTCTCTCTCTCTCTTGGCTCATTTCCCCGATTTCAGACCTATAACTCACTCTATTTTTTATCGTTTCTATGAATTCTAATGCGTCCTCTCTCTCTCTCTCTCTCTCTCTCTCTCTCTCTCGGTTCATTTCCCTAATTATAACTCTGTAACTCATCGTATTTTTGCTCACTTCTCTGAATTCCAAATTATAATGCGTTCCCTCTCTCTCTCTCTCTCTCTCTCTCTCTCTCTCTCTCTCCCCCTCTAATCTGGTTCACTGCCCTAAACCTAAAACTTTTAAGTAATTCTCTTTTAGGTCACTTTGCACCGCCGTCATCATAATCACAAACCATCATCATCATCATCATCACAAGTATAATCATTAGATGCATCATCACCATCACCACCTTAAACATTATCATCATCATCATCATCATCATCTCAATTAGGACCACCACCACCACCACCACCATCATCATAATCCTCACCACTATCATAACCACCATCATCATCATCGTCTAATCACCCTAATCCAATCCTATTAACCATGCAATTAGGCAGTCATACACAAAATAATTACTCGCCTCTGTGTGCCACTTAAACTCATTACCTATACATACAAACACCGACACACACACACACACACACACACACACACACACACACACACGCACGCGCGCGCAAATACAGTAATTCAAATATACTATTCTCTTTTCACACACACACACACACACACACACACACACACACACACACACACACACACACACACGCAAATATATAGCTAGTCATACAAACATACTACAGGTATACTCAGCACATACACACACACACACACACACACACACACACACACACACACACACACACACACTATACACTTTTCAATCTCACTTGGCCTAAAATTCCCAGCTCTCGTTTTTCCATCTTCCCATATTAATTAATCAGTCGTATTAATAGATTAGCAATAGAACAGGATGCTAGTCACGAAGAGGTGCTATGGAAATGATGATAGATGGCAGCATATTTTTCTGCCACTGAGCTACATGCAAAAAAAAGGACGAAAATCTGGACCAAGTTAAGGTGAAAGAAGTACAGTTAGAGAGAGAGAGAGAGAGTGCGTGCGTATAGATGAGATTGACGTGCATATTAAAAAGAGGCAAGAGAGGAAACGCAATACTGTTACAAATAAATTCCCTTCATTTCCGTATTACGTTTCACTATATATTTCTCCACTCAGTTCCGACCGCGTTGTTAGGCTCCAATTAAGGTGGGAGAGGGGGTATTGCTTTTGTCTGTCTGTTAATTTGTTTGGGCTCTGGGCGGCATAGCTGGGTGGTACAGTATATATATCGAGACTAGATGGCTTTCAGTTGCGTGGGTTTTTTTCTCTTCGTGGTGATGGGAGGGGGGGCCTTCACGTGGTGGCACCGAATTGGTCGGGTCCACTGCCTGGTTATACAATTGCTCCTAAGTTCCCCTCCTTATCCAACGAAAGGAGGATGGTGGACCGCAGGGGGAGGGTAACTTGAGCCTGCAGTCCACTGAGTTCACGTTCAGATAAGCCTGGACTGTTACTACTACTACCACCACTACTACTAGAGCTACTACTACAACTTTTATTCATAGTATAGTTACCAGAATAAGTCAGTATTGTGCCTCTACATGCATTCTGTAAGTATTTTTCGTGACACACACACACACACACACACACACACACACACACACACACACACACACACACACACACGCATTTTCCAGGCTCTTATGACTCTCAGATGAATGAAATCGTCTCTCGCTACCCAGGAGAAAGTACTAGAGTTGTGCCGAGCGTGTGAGGGTTGCTGGTGAAGATATTGGCACTCTCAAAAAGATACCTTCCCATAATTGGAATAAATGGGAGAGAGAGAGAGAGAGAGAGAGAGAGAGAGAGAGTTGAAGGTCACACAATCACTTAATCTTTCCACATGAAGAAATACACCAACACTCCCTATCAGTCTCACCTACCAAGCATGTCTTACCCACACCCACATTCCCACCCTCACCCACACCCACACCCACACCCCACCGCCATTCACCTACACCCACACCAACATCCACACTCACCGCCATACACCTACACCCACACCCTCAACCCCACCCACATCCACACCTTCATTTACAGAGCTTAAGGTGAACAGTATGTGTGGGGGGAAGAGGGGGAGGAAGGGGTGGGGGAGTGGGGGGGAAATCGGATAATACCCCCATAACTCGCTTCAGAATTCAATGCCTCTCCTTCCCCCCCCTCATCAAAATCCCCCTCCTCTCTCCTCCCCCTCCCCAGGTCAGCCCCCTCTTCCCCACACTCACATGAACATCCCCTCCCCCACATCTACCCCTCTCATCAACATCCCTTCTCCCCCTTTCTACTCCCCCACCCACATCACCCTACCCCTCATATCAACACCTCCTCCCCCTCCCTCACTCTTCCCCCTCCCCTCCCCCTCCCCTCCTCTCCCCTCATTATCATCTTATCAATATTAATGTGTCTGGCGGGCCGGATGCGAAATATATCTATCGAATGTGTCACCAAATTATATCTATCGCAAGTGGAATGAATCTATCGTTGATGGGGCTGAGAAATTTATCTATCGCGACTACAAAACACACCTATCGCAAGTGGGTCGAATACATCTATCGTGGCTGCAAAATCTATCTATCGTGACCGCAAACACAAATCTATCGTGACACGGAAATCTATCTATCGTGACCGCAAAATATATCTATCTACCGTGACCGCAAATAAATCTATCGAGAGGGGGAAATCCATCTATCGCGACCGCAAAATCTATCGAGAGGGGGAAATCTATCTATCGTGACGGCCAAATACATCTATCGTAAACATGACTGCTTTCTGTGCGCCCCTTCACATCGAGGACCCCATCTTCGTACTACTATTTCTACCCTCAGACGATTTTCTTCATCTGCTATACTCCTTTCATCCTAACTTGGCCCAAAATTGCCACCTCTCCCTCTTCAATGCTCACTTGTAACGGTAGATTAACGCCAGAATACGGCGCTAGTCACGAAGAAGTGCTAAGGGAATGGATGTTAAGCCATTGCAGTGTCTTCTTCTGCCAGTCACGTGAAATAAACCGCAAAAGGACGAAAATCTCGGCCAAGTTAAGGGGAAAGGAGTATAGTCTTTCTCGCTCATTTATTCAGGTTACGAGACACCTGTAGTAATAAAGGTGTTAATGAAGGATGCTTCCTAACACCTTTTCCTAAGCGATTTATTTTGTTCCGTCTAGTATTTTTTTTTTTCCTTTCCCTCTCCAGACGATTTCATTCAGGTGTTACTGACGTGTTACTGAAAGCTCCCTAACACCTTTTCCTAAGTGATTTATTTTGTTTATTACATCTTACTCTCCCGTTCCATATTACGGTATATAAATCCCTCTATGTCGCCATACTCTGCATAAATAACGTGCAGAAAGATATTACCCAGCCATATCCAAAAATAAATCGCTAAGGAACAGGTGTTAGGAAGCGTCCTTACCCCTCCACTCCCTAAACCCTTCCTGTGCTGAATAACATTGTCTGCTGATAGAAAGATAAAATACACTCATACAAAGCGTGACGGCAGGGGACAGGGCGACGTGGAGGCGATTTGTTTGTGGCCACCCCTTACGGAATTAAGGTAGATATACAGACATATAGATAGACAGACGGGTAGGTAGATAGACATGAACAGGTTAGTTGGTAGATGGATGGACAGACAGATATAGGGGTAGGTAGGTGAGTAGGCAGGCAGGCAGGTAGGCAGATAGTCACTGACAGACAGGTAAGTAGTAGGTAGACAGTTGGACAGACTGACTGACTGACAGATAGATAAATAGATACACAGACAGACAGACAGACATAGGTAGATAGATACAGATAGCTTTTAACGAAACAGGTGTTTTTAGTGGATCATTTTTCTATCTAATGCGAGTGAAATTAATCAAAGCTTTACAATAATAAGGATCAAAGGATTAGATTTTCACCTAACCGCCTACTAGCCATTAGTCAGGAAATGTTTATATATATATATATATATATATATATATATATATATATATATATATATATATATATATATGGCACTCATATTCTCCTAGTCAGTCTCTCCTCCTCCCCCTCCCACCTCACTCACATACTCTCCTAGTCAGTCTCTCCTCTTCCTCCCCTTTCACCTCACACATACACTCTCCTAGTCAGTCTCTCCTCTTCCTCCCCTTTCACCTCACTCACTCTCCTAGTCAGTCTCTCCTCCCCCACCACCTCACTTAGACACTCCTAGTCAGTCTCTCTCCCTCCTCCCCTACCGCCTCACTCACATACACTCTTTTATTCAGTCTCTCCTCCTCACTTCCACTTCACTCACATACACTCTCCTAGTCAGTCTCTCCTCCCTTTCACCTCACATATGCTCTCCTAGTCAGTCTCTCCCTCTACCTCTCCTAGTCAGTCTCTCCCTCTACCTCTCCTAGTCAGTCTCTGCGTGACCGTGAACAGGTGTGACTTTACCTGACCTAATGAAGTGACAGGTGAGGGCGGGGCTCGGGGCGGCACCTACCTGGCCACGGTAATTAGGGATCTCTTAATTACGGCGATAATGAGGTCAGGGGAGATGACACAGATAATGAGGCAAAAGGAGATGACAGATAATGAGACAAAGGGAGATGACAGAGATAATGAGGGCAAGGGAGATGACACAGATAATGAGGGCAAAGGGAGATGACACAGATAATGAAGCAAAGGGAGATGACAGATAATGAGGCAAAAGGAGATGACAGAGATAATGAGGCAAAAGGAGATGACAGAGATAAAGAGGCAAAAGGAGATGACAGAGATAGAGGCAAAGGGAGATGACAGAGATAATGAGGGCAAGGGAGATGACACGGATAATGAGGGCAAGGGAGATGACACGGATAATGACGAAGGGAAGACGAAAAGGGAGATTAGAGATGTGGAAAATGAGAGTGGAAATGATGGAAGATGAGGAAGGGAAAATGGAAGGAAAGCAGAAGAAAAGAATGAAGGAAGAGGATGAGATGGAAGAAGGAAAAATGAAAAAGAAGAGGAGAGAAAGGAGAGTAGAAGGGAGAGAGAAGAGAGGGGATGAGGAAGATGAGAGGGAAGGAAAGAGGGAAGGGGAAGAAAGTTACGGAAAGAAAAAGGGACGAGGAAGGGAGGAGGGAAAGAGGAAAGTTGAAGGGCAGGAGGAGGAGAAGAAGGAAGTTAGGGAAAGAATGAAGGGAAGGAGAGGGAAGGAAAGGGAGAAAGGGAAAAAAGGTGTTAAAGAAGGAAAGAAGAGGGAGGAGGAAGGGAGGAAGGAAAGAGGAGAGGGAAGGGGGATTTGGAGGAAGGAAAAAGAAAGAAAAGGGAGGATGAAGGAAGGGAGGAGAGGAGAGGGAAGGAAAAGGGAAGAGGGAAAAAGGAAGTTAAGGAGAGAACGATGAGGAGGAAGGGAGGAAGGAAAAAGGAAAGGGAAGGGAAGAGGAATAGGGAAGTTAAGGAAAGAAGGGAGAATAAGATGGAAGGGAGGAAGGGAAGAGGAGGGAAGGAAAGGGGGATAGGGAAGAAGGAAGTTACGGTGAGAAGGAAGTAGAGAGAGGAGGAAGGAAGGAAGGGGAAGAAGGAAGGAGAGGAGGAAGAGGAAGGGAGGATGGAAAGATGAGGGAAGGGACGGGGAAAAGGGAGGAAGAAAATTAAGGAAAATAGGAAGAAGAGGGAGGAGGAAGGGAAGAGGAGGAAAAAAGGAAGTTATGGAAAGAAGGAAGAGGAGGAAGGGAGGAAGGAAAAAAGCAGAGGGAAGGGAAGAAGAAGTATGAAGATGAAGAAGCAGAAAGCAGACATGAAGAGAAAACGAAAGAGGAACAGAAGAACATAAGAGAGGATAACTGCAGTAGGCCAATAGTGATTAAAATTAGAATATGACAAGGATAGCAATTACGGAATCATCTACTACTCTTCCTTACTATTCTTTATGCTTCCTACATCATACAAGTCTAAAGCAAGCTGCCTGTCTCCTTAATATCAACTTAGTAACACAGAAGGGAATATCAAAGCCCCAAGAGAAGAAATAAATCGGTGAGGAGGAGGTGCTTGAGCCCTGACCTACTAGAATACGTGCCGGGATGCAGCACTCACGCGGCCATGGCTCTGTCGCCCAAAAAACTAGTTCCGCATATTTCTGGTCACTGTTTACCCATTATGGTGTATTTTGGGTAACAGTATGCATAATTATACCCACTGAGCACAGAGCTTTGAATAAATAATGCCACCTGAGCAATATCTGTACGAATATATACGATAATAATAATAATAATAATAATAATAATGAAACCCATGAAAACAGTACCAAGGAAAATACCATGATTTCCCTAACTACCGAATTTCGACCACTAATCTGTAATCTTATATCCACTGGGCAAAGAAATGTAACACACACACACACACACACACACACACACACACACACACACACACACACACACACACACACACTACTCGTACGAAAATAAACGAAAAATAATCAAAAGGGAAAGAGGCGAGCTGTGTGTCAATCTCTGCGTATTATTATCTTTATTACTATTATTATCATTCTCATTATTATTAGTTAGTTGTAGTAGTAACAGTTGTTGTTTTTCTACTTAGTAATGTGGTAAGTAGTTGCCATTATTATTAGTAGTAGTAGTAGCAGTAGTAGTAGTAGTAGCAGAAGCAAGCATTAACTATCATTATTATTACTAGTGGTAGTAGTAGTAAGAGTATTAATTGTAGTAGCAGTAGTAGTAGTCGACGAAAGTACGACATTATTAGGCTTTCTTAACACTCTTCCTTAGCGATTTAGTTTTTATGCACGTAAGTTATGTATCTCGTTAAAATATCGACACGGGTGACATAAATAACATACATTACGCTAAAACAGGAAAAAATTAGTTAGGATGAAGTGTTTGGCATCTCCACTGTCGACGAGAACACGGAAGGAGTCAACACAAATTTCTTACCTTATCTGCCCTCCTATCTCCAGTTTCACGTTATTTCCTCTTCTTTATCTTCTATATTCTTTTCACGGCACTATAAGCTCACTGAATATATATAGTTTTCACGTATCTAGCGCAAACGTCCCAGGATATTGGTGGAAAATACGAGAGGCGTAAAACGTGCAACATTTGAACACTTCTTCCCGCCGATACTGACGCGGAGGAATACACGATCACTCAGGTAGTCACGTCTCTATGTCCCAAGAAACTAGTTCCCCGATATGTAATGGCCACTTTTTCCCCCTTTTCTGGCGTATTCCTGCTATCGGTCTGCAACGATGTGTCAATTATGCATAGACGTTCAATGAAAAGTGCCACAAAAGCAATGTTTATGGAAAAATCACCTGAATTGCCGAGCGGGGAGCGGCGCGTAATACAAGGAAGCCGCTATTTTAACTCATCAGCTAGTAAGTTTTTCTAATCCTCTAACTTGAGATTTATTACGCTTACTACACCTTACTAGCCTAACATACGGTGTTTATATCTCATAAATATGAACTTAGATTGCATTAATATCACAGAAGAGAATATAAAAGCACCACACGAGGAAATACAGCGGAAAGGATGAGGCGCTTGAGTGACACCTTGACCTACTAGAATACGGACAGAAAAGGTAGAGGTGAGAAGTGGCGCTCAGGTGTAAGGGGAAGTGTGGAGGGGAAGTGCAGGAAGAGGGAGGCCAGGAGGAAGGAAAGAAGTGAGGAGGAGGGAGGAAGGAGGGGAATAGGGTGGAAAAAGAAGGGATTGCAAGGGAAGAGGAATGAAGTGGGGTGAGAGAGAGGGAGATAAAATGAAGAAGAGAGTGAGAGAGATAATGAAGAAGGCAGGGGAGTGGGAGGAGGGAAGGAGGAAGTGAAAGGGAGTGGAATGGGGAGGAGGGAGGGATGTGAGAGAGGAGGGAGGAAAAAGGAAAAAGAATGATGAACGGAAGTGAAAAAGGTGATTGGCATGGAAACAATGAAACAAAGAAATGTGAGATGGCGCGTTTGAGTCAAGAAACAGGAGAGAGAGAGAGAGAGAGAGAGAGAGAATAACAGGAACATGAAGAAGCGATGACAACAGGATGCAAGAACTGTAGCTATGAAACTCTCTCTCTCTCTCTCTCTCACTGCCCAAAATGTGATGGGTGAGACGACCAAGAGTATATAATCATCATCAACTTTACCATCATCATCATCACCTTTACCACATCATCATCATCATCACCACCAACATCACCTTTACCATCATCATTATCATCATCACCTTCACCATCATCACCAACATCACATTCATCATTATCACAAACATCACTTTCACCATCACCATCATCACCACCAACATCACCATCATCATCACCATCACCAACATCACCTTTACCATCATCATCATCATCACCATCACCCAACTTCCCACAAATACCACCATCACCATCACTATTTCCCACGAATCATCATCATCACCATCATCATCATCATCACCCTATTTTCCACCGCTAATCTAAGCATTCACCCTCTTCTAAGCAATCAAAATACACTAAGCAAGACTCACAACCATATAGACTTGCTTTTGATGTCCACCTCCCCCCCCCCTCTCTCTCTGATGTGTGTGTGTGTGTGTGTGTGTGTGTGTGTGTGTGTGTGTGTGTGTGTGTGTGTGTGAGAGAGAGAGAGAGAGAGAGAGAGAGAGAATCAGATAGGTAAGCTGGATGGTAGATAGGGAGGCAGGTGCATAGGCAGTTAATTAGGGCAGACACAGGTAGGTAGGCAGGCACTTAGGTAGGTAGGTAGATAAGAAGATATGCATGTAGGTAGGCAGGAGGGTAGGTACAGAGGCTGGCAGGTAGGTAGGTAAGGTGAGCAGGTAAGTAGGTAGGCAGGTAGGAAGGCAATTAGAAGGGAAGAGTAGATGGGACGGTAAGTGATAGGTAGGAAGGACAGGCAGATAGCCAAGTATAGGTAAGATTAGTAGTGAGATCTGGTAGGTATGAGAGAGA
>NC_137035.1:18499064-18514064 GCF_032717465.1 Coenobita brevimanus | reverse complement strand
CTTTCCCCCAAGTCACACTCTCCTCTCTCACATATCTCTCCATCTCATTCTTGGTCTCCCCCTCCCCACCTCTCCCCTCCATCTCACTCACATACACTCTTCTAGTTAGTCTCTCATTTTCCATCCACATCACCACCACAACTATCCTTCACTTCCTCATTTGTTTGTTTGTCTGTCTCTTCACCTAGCTCCAAACGCTCCTCTCTCTCTCTCTCTCTCTCTCTCTCTCCCTCTCTCTCTCTCTCACCCCTTATCTTCCCCTCATCTCCCTATCTTCCCTTAAACAGACTACAATTACCTACCCTACCCCTATCTACCCCTACCCACCTACACCTGCCCTCGCTAATGAGTAGAGAGACAGGTATGGCCACACCTTATATGCTCTCTCTCTCTCTCTCTCTCTCTCCACCGAAATCTCTCTTCTATCCATCAAACTCACACTTATGTATCTATCTAATGTCTATCCATCCATCCATCTATCTACCTCAATGTCTGTGTAGCATATCTATCCATCCATCTATCTATCTATCTATCAATTTTCTATCTATCTATTTTCTATAATTATTAAAGATGAACCAAGAAGAATGGAACTCAAGATTTATGGTAAGAATATTTTCTCTCTCTCTCTCTCTCTCTCTCTCTCTCTCTCCATCAACTCCCATTAACTTAACGACCCTTCCGACTACCACAACTACCACCACCCATCATAAACTACCACCATCCCTCACACCACAACCACCACCACCACAGACCACCCACACCCACTACTACCATCACCACTACCACTGTCCTCACCACCACCACAACCATCACCACTACCACTAAAACCAGAGCCAGCACCACCACAACAACTACCACCACCACCACAACCACCATTCATCAAAAACAACCACCACCTCCACCACTACTATCACCACCACCCACATCACCACTACTACTATCACAACATACATACATACATACATACAACCAATTTCCTATCTTAAATATCTTTTCACAGGACGAAGTAAACAAGAGAATATTTTAGCCCTCCCTCCCTTGATCATACTACAGGAAAAATACATAAATCTTCCTCAATATTCCTCTCTTCACAAGACCAGGAGACAGGAGGAAGATTCACCAGCCTCCTAGTTCATCTATCTATCTATCTATCTATTGCCAGACCCCTCAATCCCGTACGGGGTGGCCACAAACAAATCGCCTCCACGTTGCCCTGTCCTCCTACCAATTCACTGCCCTGTTCCCAACTCACACACCCCTCTCTCACATACCTCGCCACTCCTTGTTCATACTGGAATTAACATCAACACTCCCTGGCCTCAGTACTTACTCTCAGGTGAATTAAATAGTGCCCCCTTACCTGGCCAACAGAAAACGGGACTATGGGTTGATGGGATATAGGTCTCCCTCTCTCTCTCTCTCGAATATGAAGAAGAATCTCTCTCTCTCGAAGAAGAAGAAGAAGAGGAAGAAGAAGAGGAAGAAGAAGAAGAAGAGGAAGAAGAAGAGGAGTAAGAAGAAGAAGAAGAAGAAGAAGAAGAAGAGGAAGAAGAAGAGGAGTAAGAAGAAGAAGAAGAAGAAGAGGAAGAAGATGATGATGATGAAAAAAAGAATCTTTCTCCCTCCCACCCCCCCCTCTCTCTCTCTCTCTCTCTCTCTCTCTCTCACACACACACACACACACACATTAATAAACACACAAACACATTTCCACCTCCAGTCTGGCAGTTTGTTGTAATCCATTTTCCCTGTTTGTTTGTTTGTCTAAAAAAAAATAATAATAATACTATGGAATTTGAGTTGTAATAATAGTTTTCAATCTCTCTCTCTCTCTCTCTCTCTCTCTCTCTCTTCGTCTACTGTATTCAATTTTATTTTTATTTTTTTGGAAAGCCCCGTAGTGGAAAAAAATTTAATAAAGCAAGTAAATTATCTCCCCAATAAACAATAAAGTAAATAAAGTCACCTGGAGTCAGCATAATAAAAATAAATAACCAAAATAAAGGAATTAATAGACAATAAAATCCCTCCAAGTCCCTAAGATAAATAAAACCGTCTTGAGATGTAAGAAAAGAATATATATACTAGGACAACACACTGAGGGGGTTAAGGAGAGCTGTAAGTCACCCCTAAAGTTAGAAAATTGAGTTATAAGCTAAATAAAAAGCTAGATTCCTTTCTAGATATGAGTGCAAGATATGTCGTGGTGAAGGGGTGAATGGTAGTGATGGAAGCCCCTACCATTAAGCACAGATATCTCCTACCATGACTATATAAGGGCTGCACCATACCATACCCCCACACCATGCCCCTACCCCCACACCATCCTCCTAACCCTTACCATACCCCTACCCTCAACACTATACAGTACCCCTAACTCTCACCGTACCACCCCAACACCCCCACCATACCCCTACCCCCACACCATACGCCTACCCCCACCATACCCACTACATCACACTGTAACCCAAATCTTACCACCTCCATACCCCACGATATCCCTACTCCCTACACCATACTCACTACACTACCCCCATACCCCACCATACCCACACATCTACCCCCCCACCCTCCACACTGTCCATTACATCATATTCCAATCCACATTTCCCCCCCACACTAAACCCCACAGTACCATACCCATACCTCCACCCCACCCCACCGCAATATCCCACACAATACCACCAAACCGATATCCCACACCATATCAGCTCCACACCACACCACACACCATCACACCTGCCCACCACCCATCACCACACCTCCCTACCATCTTACCCACCACCCACCACACCACACACCATCACACCTGCCCACCACCCATCACCACACCTCCCTACCATCTTACCCACCACCCACCACCACACCTTATCTCCCCACCTCCCCACACCACTCCATATCCCACCACCTACACACATCCCATATACCACTCCCCCCATAGCCACATCCCCATATACAGGAGTCATAAAGCGATGGTCAGTAGCTGGGAGGGAGGGAGGGAGAGAAAAAGAGAATGGAGGGGCCAGTCTGCCACTCAAAATACCCCCACCCTCATAAACACAACCCAATTTGGACAAACCCGACCTTCCATTCACACGTGGGCACCTTCGTAAAAATATCTCCATACGTAATGAAGGACAAAGCAATTACATGAAAAAGTCTTAAGTGTTCGGCTCTTTTATACACACGTCAAAGGTTTTTCGTCTCATTAACTCTCCTCCTCTTACTGGCTCCCTTCAACCTCTGTCTCTTCGCCGCACTGTTGCGTCTTTATCTCTTTTCTATCGCTACTTCAATGGTAACTACTCCTCTAAACTGTCTGCTTGCATCCCTCCACCTCTATGACGGGTGCGTAACATCCGTCTAGCAGCAAACTCTCATCCCTTTTCTGTCCAACTCTCTAATGCAAGAGTTAACCGTTACTCCCAGTCCTTCATCTATGCAAAGGGTCAACTCTGGAACCGTCTCCCTCTGTCTGTATTTCCTACTTCCTATGATCTCCAGTCTTTCAAACGCAGTGTGTCCAGGCATCTCGAAATGAACGGATCTTGAATTTGGCTCTCTTTTGTATTGTTTTGGTTTTTTCTTGGAAGGAACGGTTTGCGGGCTCCTGGCCTTTGGTTCCTTCTTTCTTGCATTAAAAAAAAAAGTCCTGTTCTAGAGGGGGAAGGGAATATCACTCGTTCGCCCGCGCTCTCTCTCTCTCTCTCTCTCTTTTCTCTCTCTCACACACACACACACACACACACACACACACACACACACACACACGACCCAAGACCCACAAAAGCTTCCTAGCGCGTCTTCCTTCTAACCAGGAATAAAAATGACCATCTCACCTGCCCACCATCTCCTTGTCTTCCTCCCTCCCCCCCTCCACACCTCACCTGTATGTCTTGTTAATCTCTCATCCCTTAACTCCTTCCATCCGATAACTTACTCTTTAATATTATTCCTCTTATTCTCAGGCCATCTAACTAGACAACGAATAAAAAACAGAATAAAATAAAACAGACAAACACACCCTTACTTGGCTCCTCCTTTACTACAGTTCAATAAAAACAGTAAAATAAAATGAAAATATCGTAAAAAAAGAATCCGAGCCAAGGCACAGCAAACCCGTCCCCGGCAGTCATTTTAGTGCTGACGTATAAACACAACATGATATCTAGTGGTCACATGTCAAATTTGGAGTAAATCGGGTGAAAATTGACGATTTTATGCCCATCTGAAATTTTAGGCCCGACCCACCTGACACTGACCCCCTACCGCTAACTGGGGGGTGACTCCCATGATGTAAAGAGGCATGTTATAGGATGCAGATTTGAAAGATGCACCTTTAGGTTTTGGTGTCATGTCGATATGACGAATTTGAAAGGAGTTATGGCGAAAAAAAGATTTATTTATTTATTTATTTATTTATCTTTACATTTGTTGGGCCTACAGCCTGGGCCTTGGTCCAATCTGGCCCAAAATTTAATCAGGTGATCAGAAGGTCGTAGCCCATCATCCCTGTAATTTTAGTCAAAATCGCTTTAGTAGTTTTCATGTAAAGTTGTCAACAAACAGACAGACAGACAAACCGAGTCACAACAATACTCGTCGCCGTGACACCCGGGGCGGGGACGGGTAAAATGTTAAACACCTCACTGCGAACCCACACCATAAGATGATTGATATAACTGGTGGCACTGATATAACTGGTGGCACTGATATAACTGGTGGCACTGATATAACTGGTGGCACTGATATAACTGATGGCACTGATATAACTGGTGGCACTGATATAACTGATGGCACTGATATAACTGGTGGCACTGATATAACTGGTGGCACTGATATAACTGATGGCACTGATATAACTGGTGGCACTGATATAACTGGTGGCACTGATATAACTGGTGGCACTGATATAACTGGTGGCACTGATATAACTGATGGCACTGATATAACTGGTGGCACTGATATAACTGATGGCACTGATATAACTGGTGGCACTGATATAACTGGTGGCACTGATATAACTGGTGGCACTGATGTAACTGGTGGCACTGATATAACTGGTGGCACTGATATAACTGGTGACACTGATATAACTGATGGCACTGATATAACTGGTGGCACTGATATAACTGGTGGCACTGATATAACTGGTGGCACTGATATAACTGGTGGCACTGATATAACTGATCGGGGGAGCTGCAAGGTTATATAAACGTCCCCCCTCCCCCTCCCTATCCCACAAAAGGAAGACGGTGGACTGCAGGAGGAGGGCAACACATTAGTTTACTGAATTAAATGACCTACGACACGTTTATAATTTTTTCTAATCGACATTAAAAGCGTAGTAGCTATACACCTGATTTTGTTGTTGTTGTTGTTGCTGTTTTTGTTGTTGTTTTGTTGTTCTTGTTACTTCCACACGATTTTCTTCAGCTTAGGAGAGAAATACGGACGCAAAATAATAATAATAATAATAAGGACCTAAATAAATGCCAACCTTATTTAACACACCCCTCAAAAAAACACCAACGCAGAATCTCGGGAAAGGGATTCATTTTCCACATGTCCAGAACAGGTGCGATAAAAATACTAGTCACGAAGAAGAGGAGGGCCCTACTGAGAGCATTAAATTGCTTACCTGTGTGAAATCGAAACCCCGTCCATCTAAACAATAGACGAAGTGATACGAGGAAAGTAAAGTTGTACAAAGGTTAGGGAAAAATAAACTGCTTAATGAAAATGTTTACGTACAGCCTAAAGTGGGTTTAATGGGGCATAAAGGAGAGAGAGAGAGAGAGAGAGAGAGAGAGAGAGCGCCAGATCACAAGATAGCAAGGTAAGGTGTAGTAGTCCAAGTGACCAGATACCTGCAGCATACCTGGGAGAAGCAGTAAACGCAGGTATGCAAATGATCAACTCGTAAAACAGCTCAAAGATAGGGTCAGCCGTCTATCTATCTAATCTATTAATATCCCAGCCATCCTTCACTTTACGTCTGGCTTATCTCTGTCTTTATATCGCTGAGGCACCTGGTAGGATCCCCCTGAGTCCTGTTTACGATAAGGATTGATAAGAGATTGGGGACGGGCGTATTTCTGAGACAGTCCCCCCCATCCTCACGTCTCTTCCTCCTGTCCTCTCCCCTCTCGCTCTTCCTGTCCTATTTTCAGCCTTCCTTTGTCCTTACTGTTGGTGTTTGTTTCTTCTGTTTGTGAGGTTCTTCTCTGTTTGTGTTTGTTTTTCTGTGCATGTTCAAAAATAGGATCATTTGGCAATAGCAGGAAAGAAAATGACCTCACTGTACTTGAAGAGTTTAAAATTCTAAAGAGTAGTAGTAGTAGTAGTAGTAATAGTAGTAGTAGTAGTAGTAGTAGTTGTTGTTGTTGTTGTCGCTATAGCCTCAGGTTCATCTGGACATGAACCCAGTGGACTGCAGGCTGAAAGTTCCCCTCCCCTGCAGTTCAGCATCTTCTTTTGGGGGACAGGGAGGAAGATGGTGGACATCTGCATATCCGGGCAGTGGATCCGCCCAGTTACACTAATGCCACCACACGAAGGCGCCCCTCTCCAGTGCCAGGGTTCAGGTGATGGCCTCTGAGCAATTAGGTGTGGTATGTAGAATGGCAACTGTGGAAGGACGGAGAGCAAGACACAATCGATCCCTTTATCCCCCGTTTCAACAACCCCCAGTGTGTGTGTGTGTGTGTGTGTGTGTGTGTGTGTGTGTGTGAGAGAGAGAGAGAGAGAGAGAGAGAGAGTGTGTGTGTGTGTGTGTGTGTGTGTGTGTGTGTGTGTGTGTGTGTGTGTGTGTGTGTGTGTGTGAGAGAGAGAGAGAGAGAGAGAGAGAGAGAGAGAGTGTGTGTGTGTGTGTGTGTGTGTGTGTGTGTGTGTGTGTGTGTGTGAGAGAGAGAGAGAGAGAGAGAGAGAGAGAGAGAGAGAGAGAGAGAGAGAGAGAGAGAGAGTACCCTTCACGCTAGGATAAGTAGCACAGATCCGGAACAATACACTCGCCTTGTTTTTCCCGTTCTCTAAGACCCTCGCTCTCTTGAATGTCGCATACCTTTACATGTCACCACTTCAGCGCTAATCCCCACCGTCCATACTGAATACAGGCTAATTCCCTCAAGACAGGTGTGACGGTATTAGTGAGGGTGTTTTTACAAGTCGTCAGAGGGCGTTGTGCAAGATTAATACATTTTATTTTACGAAATTAAAAGCGAAAACAATCAAACCTTTTCCTGCAGCAACGTCGGATCGAACTAGCATCCGTTTAGACAACAGACCGCTACTATAACACCTTAACCTCCACCTCCCTATACTCCCGAAACATTCTTTGACCATTAAAATAAAAATAATAATATTCTTTTTTACGCAAGTAGGAACAAAAGAAAGACTACGAATCTTATAAATATTAGTGAACAGGTGAATTGCAGTGACTTTTAACCCCTTCCTGGGCAGAATAAAATTGGCTGGGGATAGCGAGAAGGTGAGAAAATAGGGGTCACCGTAGGGAAGGGGTTAATTACAGGTAAAGGGTCAGACACACCTGGGCGACACAACAACAGGAGGTTACATGAAAACTGGTCTCATTATTCATGTTGATTTGAGAGAGAGAGAGAGAGAGAGAGAGAGAGAGAGAGAGAGAGCACGAGACAAAAATAGGAAAATTACGAGACAAGAGTTTCCACTACCCACCACCACTACGCCTTTCTCTCTCTCTCTCTCTCTCTCTCTTTTCCCTTCTTCATCCACTTTCTCTCTTCCATCTTAACCTTCTCCAATTTCTCCACCTTTCTTCTCTACTTCTTCCTTCCTCATCTCTTTCTCCTTCACTCCTCCTTACTCCTCTTCCTCCTCAGTCCCCCCCTCCTCTTCCTTCCTTCTCCCTCCTCAACTCCTTTGTCCTTAACCGCTCACTTCCTCTCTCTCTCTCTCTCTCTCTCTCTCTCTCTCGTTCACCTCCTCGTTTCACCTCCCTATTTCCTTATATATAACTTCATCTCTGTCATCACATTTCTTTCCCTCCCTCATCACATCACCATCATCACTACCATAATCATCACCATCATCATCAACAGAAAAATCTTGTCTATATACTCATCACAACTACCACAACCATCATCATCACAACCACCATTAGCAAGGCACTTTATCACCACTACCATCACCACCACCACAATAAGGATCATCACCACCACATTCACCACCAGTAGCTTCCCTCTTCATCGGTACCCCTCTCCATCACCACCACCACCACAATCACAGTCTAAAATCACCATCACCACACCCTGCTCCACACACACACACACACACACACACACACACACACACACATACATACACACACACACACACGCACACACACACACATACATACATACACACACACACACACACACACACACACACACACACACACACGCACGCACTTCTGGCATTCCCTCACTCTTATTGCATTAGGTGTGCTTGCTACCTGGCCTTATACTCCCATTAGCTGTGTGTGTGTGTGTGTGTGTGTGTGTGTGTGTATGTGTGTGTGTGTGTGTGTGTGTGTGTGTGTGTGTGTGTGTGTGTGTGTGTGTGTGATTACTATTATGGCTACCACTCTAATCATCTCTACTTACACCACCAAAAACAACATCACTACCACAACAATATTCACTTTATAAACACTACTACTATTACTACTACCACAACTATTACCACCATCACTATAACTACCACCATTACTACTACCACAACTATTACCACCACCACCATTAGCAGCGTTACTACTACTACCATCATCATCATCATCCTCACCACCACTACTACTGCTACTATTATCACAACTACTACCACAACCACAATTATTTTCCTACCACAATCTTCTTATCTCTTGTCCCTACTCATTAACAACCTCCCTCCTCCGTGCTACAACTTTTCACCTTTGTATTCTATCTATCTATCTATTGCCAGACGCCTCAATCCCGTTTGGGGTGGCCACAAACAAATCGCCTCCAAGTCGCCCTGTCCCCCGCCATTTCACTGCCCTGCTCCCAACTCACACCCCCCTCTCTCATATACCTCTCCACCCCATCCCTCCATCTCATCCTCGGCCTCCCCCTCCCTCTTCCCCCCTCCTTTGTATTCCACTTTCTAATTTAGTAGATAATTCCTCTCTCTCTCTCTCTCTCTCTCTCTCTCTCTCTCTCTCCAATCCTTCGTCTTCCATCTATCTATTCTTCATCCACTTCTATCTACTCCATCTTTTCTCCCTCACTACTTCTTCCTTCCCTCCTCCTTCCTCATACCTTCCATCTATGCATTATATTAGCGGGAAAAAAAAATTCCTTCCCTATATTTCTTTATCCTCCTCCTCCTCTCACGCTGCCATCTTCCTCCCTACTCCCTCACTAATATTTCTCTCTCCATCCATCTTTCCTCCCTCCAAGTATCTCTCCATCCTTCCCCCCTTTCCTCCATCCTTATTTCCATCACTCTTATACCTCACCATACTCTCCTTCCTTCCTTCCTTCTTTAGTTTTTCTCCTCTCCATGCTCTCCTCTCCATGCTCTCTTCTTCCTTCCCTCCTCCTCTCCTCTTTCTTCCCTCCTCCTCTCCTTCGCTCCTTCCTCCCTGGTCACATTCCTCCTTCGCTCCTTCGTCCACCTCCCCTCCCTCACCTGCCACGCTACGTGTTAATGAATGCACGGAGCAGCCACCTCACCTGTGTAATTGTGTGTGTGTGTGTGTGTGTGTGTGTATGTGTGTGTATTATACGTCTCTCTCTCTCTCTCTCTCTCTCTCTCTCTCTCTCTCTCTCACTATGTGTATCTAATGGTTATTCTGAATACATGCGTGTGTGTGTGTGTGTGTGTGTGTGTGTGTGTGTGTGTGTGTGTGTATTATACGTCTCTCTCTCTCTCTCTCTCAATATGTGTATCTAATGGTTATTCTGAATACATGCATGTGTGTGTGTGTGCATGTGACGAAGCCAAGCAGAGTACGTACATGTGTGCACCTGTGTTTATGTCGTTCTATAAAACAGAATGCTGTGAGTGACCATGTATATGTGTGTGTGTGTGTGTGTGTGTGTGTGTGTGTGTGTGTGTGTGTGTGTGTGTGAGAGAGAGAGAGAGAGAGAGAGAATCTCCATAAGTATGTGTTGCCTATGTAGGTACGTCCATGTACGTATGTCTGTGTAGGTATCTACCCATGTGCGTACGTTATGTAAGTATCTGTTCATGTGCGTATGTCATGTAGGTATCTGCCCATGTGCGTATGTCATGTAGGTATCTGTTCATGTACGTATGTCATGTAGGTATCTGTCCATGTGCGTATGTCATGTAGGTATCTGTCCATGTGCGTATGTCATGTAGGTATCCGTCCATGTGCGTTGGTCTACAGATATCTCCATGTACGTAACTCTATACGTATCCATCCATGTACGTACGCCTGAGTATGTATCCATGTAAGTGTCGTCTATGTACGTATCCATCCACGCCTGTGTGTATGTATCCATGTAAGTATTGTCCATGTATGTTTCCATGTACATCCGCCTGTGTATGTATGCACGTACGCCTCGTCTATGTACGGATATCTCTCCCGTCACACACACACACACACACACACACACACACACACACACACACACACACACACACACACACACACACACACACACACACACACACACACACACACACACACACACACACACACACACACACACACGGGCGTCTGTCATTAACATATCCGCCTGGTATTTTAGCATCGTTAGTGTACGGTAGACTAAAAAATACACACACCTGATATTAATTTACTCTGCCCTTACCTGCTGGTGTCGGGGGAGGGGGATTGCCTTTCTGATACGCACATGGCCACACGCACACACACATACGTACACGGTCACATGCATACACAGAAGATAAACAGACATACACACACAGGCGTTTATCTGTGTTATGTAGTGTACGTGCAATTACACTACTACACACATACACACATGCATGTACGCATACATACGTACACGGCCACACACCTACGTACATACACACACGCACACCTAGACAGGAACACAGACGTTTATCTAATATAATGTACTTGCACTGTACTACACACACACACACACACACACACACACACACACACACACACACACACACACACACACACACATACAAACATACATACACACACACACACACACACACACACTCGCCCCTAATACACACACCTGGCCACACATACCCATCTACTTAACTCTATGCACACCTGGTGGTCATTATAGATGCACATTCTCTCTCTCTCTCTCTCTCTCTCTCTCACACACACACACACACACACACACACACACACACACACACACACACACACACAAACTATACACTAAAAATTGAACACGGAAAATCATTCTTAACATTATATTATCCGTATTAACGTAATCAATATAATAACGCATATAATTATTTAAAAATCATTTGGCTTTCGTTAATATTAACTTTCCCTTTCCCGTAACTCTTTCACTACGCCGACATTTTTTAATATATACACCTTTACATTATTGCGATGATCAGGTGACCAAGCACTTAGAGAGAGAGAGAGAGAGAGAGAGAATATAAAATGGAAAGATTAAATATAACTAGTTTCAATTAACCCACTGTACAGTACTCTGAGGGAGATTTCTTAAAAAAAAAAAAAAAAAAAAAAAAAAAAAAAAAAAAAACAGCGGTATATGTCCTCGGGCCAAAGAGATTTTACAACATATGTATTTTAAAAAGTCAAAAAAAAAATCAATAAAAAATAAATCACCTGCTCCTTCGTTAATTTCTCACATAACTAGATCAACAATGTTATAATTTGGCGGCAGCGTTGCCAGCTAAGCGCCTCATTTCCATACCAGCGTTGTGTTTAGCTGTCAGCGGTAGGGGAGGGGGTGCGGGGCGGGTGGGATCTGGCAACACTGCACAATGTAAACAAAGATCAGCTGATGAGAGATAACACGTGGTCGAAGCATTCACAACACGTTTTTACCAAGCTCAGGTCCTTCATATATTCTACATTACTGTCCTCTATACATTCGACATTATCTTACGTATATTTTAAACATTTTTGTAATATTTTCCCTCCTCTTCATCAATTCAGAAACTTATCCTCCATTCATGATCGTCATACAAGGAATACGATACAGAAAACAATGACGTCATTTCCGTTTCCTTCCTAACAACTGACTATTATACTTAGCTTTTGTAAGACATTTCACGATTAAGCATTTCCCCCCCCCCCATCCTTTCACTGCAACATCATTCACAAAATTAAAATACATCCCTATGGAAGTAGAAGAAGTCTATCTACATCTATCTATATACCGAGGCTGCTTCCCCCAAGGAAAGGGAGGTAGCCGAGACAGGACGACACACTCCCAATTTACTCATCCACTCAAACACATTCATTCGCATCTTAGCCCCAAAGGGGAGAAGGGACAGATCCTCATCGCACCACACTGCACAGTGCAATCAGTGACATCCGCAGCAGGGCCCGACAGCTGAGCTGGTTTACCCCTGCCACATCATAATAGACCCATCCCCTTACCTGCACCTGACCTGATTAGCTGATCAGACCAAATACGGGAGAATATCCCCTCAGGGCTGCGTCATCATTTATTCATTCACAATTTCTCTCCATTTATTTCTGTCACGCACAGCCACTCTTCCTTGCTCAACAGATATCCCTCTCGCATCCAACGCTCTCTTCACACTGTCCATCCATCCTATTCGTGGTCTCCCTCTCAGCCTTACACCTCTCACATCAGATCTAGTTATCTTTTTCACCAATCTTATGGTGATAAAATAAATAAATAAATAAATAAATGGAACATAAGTAATCTCATAAAGGAATTGAGTGTTTTCCGCATTAAATAAATTATAAGTAATCTCTTCCACTTACGAAACGCATCTGTCACGCTGCGCACATCAATCTTGCCACAAATCCGATTATCTTCCTTGTTCAATTTAACTTTAAGCATTCTCTCTCTCTCTCTCTCTCTCTCTCTCTCAACCCAATTAAGGTAGGTCGTTAGTGGGTCTATTTGCCAGTTAATTAAGGGGTCAATTACAGGGCTGTTGAGACCACTAATTCACCCCTGGACGGTCAGCTAATCAGTCAACCAGTCACTCAGTCATTCTCCTGGTCAGTCATTCAGTTTAATCATTCTTCCATACTGAGTCAGCCTCCACAGTAGTCAGTAAATCAGTTAGTCATGTTTGTATACCTGCTCAGTCGTGTCACCTCAGTCGTAAGTCAGTTCAGTCAGTCGTCCATCCACTCATTCAGTTTATCAGTCAACCAGCTTAGTCGTAAAGCTGTCCTAAGTTAACCACAGAAGAGGTTAATCATCATCATCATCATCATCAATCATTACCACCACCACCACAGCCATCATCACCAATCATTACCACCACCACTAGCCATCATCATCATCACCAATCATTACCACCACCACCACGGCCATCATCATCATCACCAATCATTACCAACACCACCACAGCTATCATCATCATCATCATCATCAATCATTACCACCACCACCACAGCCATCATCATCATCACCAATCATTACCACCACCACCACAGCCATCATCATCATCATCCCGACTCATAAAAATGGTAGACAGATAGATTACGATAGATGCATAAGAAACAGGGCAGTTAAAAGTTAGTTACATAATCATTTGTGTGTGTGTGTGTGTGTGTGTGTGTGTGTGTGTGTGTGCGCAAGCCGCTGTGCATATCTGTTGTGTGGGCATGCAAATGTGTATGTGTGTCGGTGTGTGCGTGTGTGTGCGTGTGTGTGTGCGTGCGTGTGTGCGTGCGTGTGAGTGCATAAATTGACAAGTCTATAAATTTAAATTTTATTTACGTAACATAGTCTTCTTGCCTCCCTTCACACCTCCCTCCCCCTCCCCCCTTCCTCCCTCCCTTCACACCTCCCTCCCCCTCCACTCTTCCTCCCTCCCTTCACACCTCCCTCCCCCTCCCCCCTCCCTTCACACCTCCCTCCCCCTCCCCCCTTCCTCCCTCCCTCTCCCTCCACTCTTCCTCCCTCTCTTCACACCTCCCTCCCCCTCCACTCTTCCTCCCTCTCTTCACACCTCCCTCCCCTCCCCCTCCACTCTTCCTCCCCTCCACTCCTTCTTCCTCCCTTCCACTTCTCCTCCCTCCCTCCCTCCCCTTCACACCTCTTCCTCCCTCCCCCTCCCTTTGTATACCCCCTCCCTCCTCATCCCATTTTCCTCCCTCCATCCCCTTCACACCTCTTATCTCCCCTCAACACCTCAATCTCCCTCTTTCTCTCTCCTTTTCCGCCCTCTCCCTTTCTCCCCTCCCTCCCTCCTTTCCCTCTCCTCCCTCCTATCTCCTTTCCTTCCATTTTTCTTCCTCTTCTTCTCTAATTTTTCTTTCCCATTCTTCTTTCTCACTTCTTTCTCCTCTCTCTCCTCTTCCTTCCTCCTCTCCTCCCTACCCTTTCCTTCTCTCTATCTCCTTTCTCCCACTTTCCTCCTCCTCCTCTTCCTCCTTTCCCTCCTCACCTCTTTCTTCTTCCCTTCCTCCCTCCTCACCTCTTCCTCCTTCCTCTCCTCCCTCCTCACCTCTTCCTCCCTCCTCCCCACCTCTTTCTTCTTCCCTTCCTCCCTCCTCACCTCTTCCTCCTTCCACTCCTCATCGCTTCCTCCTTCCCCTCCTCCCTCCGCACCTCTTCCTCCTTCCCCACCACTTCCTACTCCCCCTCCTCCCTCCTCACCTCTTCCTCCTCCCTCCTCCCCTCCTCCTCCCTCCGCTATCCATCTCTTATAAATCCCTCCATTTTTACTCCTTTTTTCTTTCCGACATACTGCTCCTTCCCTCCCCCCCTCCCTCCTACCCTCTCTCACCCTCCCTCCTCCCCTCCTCTTTTTCCTCCGCCCTCTCCCCTCTCTTCCATCTTCTTCCTTTCTCTCTCTCTCTCCCTCTTCTCT
>NC_137035.1:18469064-18496564 GCF_032717465.1 Coenobita brevimanus | reverse complement strand
CCTTCTCTCCTCTCCACACACACACACACACACGCACACGCAAACCCCCTCCCCCTCACCACCACAATCCCCCTTGATTCTATTCCCTCGCAAAACCACACACACACACACACACACACACACATGAACAACCTCTCCCTAACAATTCCCCCCCCCTCTCTCTCTCATTTTCCGTAGCCACACGTCATTAACTACAACACCGTGGACATTCAATAAAAAAGAGAGGAGGGGGTTGATTAAAGAGTGAAAGAGAGGCGGGGGAGGAGAGGGGAAGAGAGGGAGGGGAAGTGAGGGGAAAGAGGGGGGAGGGAGGGAAGGTGGCGGTGAAGGAAATAGGTAAAAAGAGGACTAAAAAATGAGAGGGGGAGAGGAAGGAAAGGGAGAGGAGGAGGAGGAGGAGGAGGAGGAGGAGGAGTGTGTAGACGTGAAGGAGAGGGGTTGGAGGGAGACAGTGAGGGAGGGGAAGAAGGGGTAGAGAGGGTGGGGGAGGGAGAGAGGGAGGGAGGGGCAGGAGGGAGAGGCAGAGAGAGAGGGGGGGAGGGGGGAAGGCTGAATTAACAGAAGGGGATGAATGGAGATGGCAAGAGAAATGAATGGTTGGTAAGGATGGCTGGATGGTAGTGCCAGGGAGTGGGGTTCATGGATGGATGGATGGATGAATGAATGGAAGACTGAGGGAAAAATGGATGGATGGATGGATGGATGAATGAATGGAAGACTGAGGGAAAAATGGATGGATGGATGGATGGATGGATGGATGGATGAGGGGATGCAAATGAAAATGAATAGAAAGATAGAAAGACAAGGGTAAGGATGGATTCTTGTATGGAAGAGAGAGAGAGAGAGAGAGAGAGAGGCAGGCACTCATCATATAAACATAAACAAACAAACCAAGCAACAACAATAACAACAACAACTCCCGCCTCCCAGCCACCAAAAAACAAACGAGAGCAAACAACAAACAAGCAAACATCATAAATATCCAAACAAGATAAACAAGAAATAAACACATTTTAAACACACAAAGTCCATCATGTCCCCAAACTGATCCACAAGCAAGGAAAAAAAAACACAAAAAAAAACAACAGAGATAAATATTTAAATCACCCGCTTACAACACACCTGCAGACACATACATGGGTCACACACACACACACACACACACAGCCTGCAAATAACATGTGCACATAGATTCATATACCCAAGCACATACATATCAATACGCACACACTCCCTATCTATATATTACACACACACACACACATGCCTACAATACTCACACACATGCATATCGGTACACACACACACACACACACACACACACACACACACACACACAAACCTTTAACTAAATTCACAGGAGGAAAAAAACACTGTATATAAATGAACAACAATTGTACACAGAGGAGCAATTATTACCTCTCTCTCTCTCTCTCTCTTTCTTTCTCTCTTTCTCTCTCTCTCTCTGCCGAAGGTAAAAACGCTTATGTTAACGGAAGTAATTACCGTAAGTGCGTGAACTAACAAGACTGCAGATCATTTATGCACACACACACACACACACACACACACACACACACACACACACACACACACACACACACACACACACACAATCTCAGTAATTTTCAGAAGTCCAGAATTATAAATAAAAATCACATAAAATTCCTTGATACATTTTAATTCGGTTTTATAAAGATTAATTAGCAAGTTATATAAAAAATGTTAAGGGTCAGCCAAGGAGTAAAATAATTAAGGTGAAAAAATCTCAAGGTATCTTAAAATGATTCAAGGTATTTCAATTCTCCTTCCATCTCTCTCTCTCTCTCTCTCTCACACACACACACACACACACACACACACACACACACACACACACACACACACACACACACACACACACAGACGGTTCAATATGAAGTTCATTATAAGGGACGAAATTCTTTAAAACTTAATTCACTTGGTTCAAAAACAGAAATAATAATAATAATAATAATAATAACAATCCTTTACCAAAAACCTAACCCAAGCACGTAGTAAAGAATATGTAGATATGCACTATTAAGCATGGCAATTACATACATAGGGGCATAAAATAGGACTCGTATACTATCTTTAAGAAGTGAAGATGATCCAGTAAGAAGTTTCCAAGATGCAGGTTAGAGATTAGTTTACTTATATCGAAATAGTACGCAAAATACTTACAGTGAGGCAATTTCATACATAAGGACATAAACTAGGGCTCATACTCTTTCTTCCCGTAAATTATTGAAAGAATCCAGCGAGGAGTTTCCAAAATAGAATACAAGACAGATTTTTTCCCCATACACTCGTAAAGTACAGACACTGTGGCCATTTTAAATATAAGGACATTAACAAGGGCACGTACTCTACCTTTGTACGTGATATGAAGTCAATCCACCAGGTAGTTTCCGAGATACAGGTACGGACGGAAAACAGACAGACACGGATGGAGAGGGGCGATTCTAATATCCCCCCCATATGGAATAACGGGGTTAATTAAGACGGTGATTACTACAGGTGAGGTAATTAGGAAACACTGACCTGTTGACCGACGCTGCTGCATGTGAGGGGCGCGGAAGGGGGGGGGGAAGCACTCAAGGCACTGGCTCAAAACGCTGTCTCTACCTGTAATTAGAGAGGAAAAGGTGAGGTCAGGTGTGTGTGTGTGTGTGTGTGTGTGTGTGTGTGTGTGTGTGTGTGTGTGTGTGAAATCCGCTCATCCATCCATACCACCCACCCCTTCACACCACCCACCCATCCACAACACTTACTCCTTCACACCATCCACCCATCCACATCCACACCACCCACCCATCTACATCACTCACCCCTTCACACCATCCACCCATCCACACCACCCACCCATCCACACCACCCACCCATCCACACCACTCACCTATCCACACCACTCACCCATCCATACCACCCACCCCTTCACACCACCCACCCATCCACAACACTTACCCCTTCACACCATCCACCCATCCACACCATCCACCCATCCACACCACTCACCCATCCACACCACCCACCCATCTACATCACTCACCCATCCACACCACTCACCCATCCACACCACTTACCCCTTCACACCACTCACCCTTCCACATCACTCACCCATTCACACCACACACCCACACCACTCATCCCCAGTCCAGTCACGCTCTCCACCACTCCGATATACACACCAAGTTACCCTGAAGGAAATATATGCAGGAAACTCTGTCTGAAATATTTTGATAAGTGAACAATGTATTCTGAAACCTTTTTTTTTTTTTTTTTTAATTTAACTTTGAGAACGATATATAGTGAGACGGGAAACCATTTTTATTCTTCACTAACGATAATTTTCTTTTTGGTTCGTTTCGGCTACTTCTGAGCGATTTAATTCAATTTTTCATTTCCAAGGGGTGAATGGAAGTCAAAATACCCCCTCCCCCCCTTTTCGAAAAATTCCTGGGGTGAATGGAAAAAATCTGGAAAACATGAACGTAAACTAAAGACACACTGATGATGAAGCAATTGAGAATGATGGATGCTGTATTTTGATTTTGAAAAGAGTGTTAAATTTTGAAACATTACATTGTAAGGGTGAGCACTGAATTTTGGAAAAGGTGTCGTTATTTAATAGGGACAAAAACGACTTGAGGTTCCCTTTTTCCAGGTTACCCCTCACAGATGCAGCGTCAGGCAAACGATTGAGGGCTCTTCACACCACCTACTTATCCGCACCACACTTACTACTATTTGCACCATACCCACGGATTACTATATGCACCACACACACACACACACACACACACACACACGCAAACTCTCTCTCTTCCTACCCCTCCCACACCAACCTTCCGTCTGCATCCACACATATATCAAACCCCCTCACCCCACCCCAACCCAACCTTCCCCACCCCACCTTCCCTCACTCCCCCACTCACCACCACCCACCCCACCACCTTACCTATCCAATTAAAACCAGGTGAAGCGAACTAAACTTCATCAACGTTTCCTACCTTTACATACCATATACTTGCGCTCCTGAAATATTCTTAAGTTCTGGGTTAAGACGGTCACATTAAGATGGAGATGTTGAGAAGAAAGTGAGGTGTAGAGGTATGATATTGTGTGTGTGTGTGTGTGTGTGTGTGTGTGTGTGTGTGTGTGAGAGAGAGAGAGAAAGAGAGAGAGAGAGAGAATTGTGTGTGTGTGTGTTACCTGAGCCACATATCCAGGTGTTAAATTACTGCACCTGTGTTTTTTTTTTACCTGAGACTAACCTCCACATCAAGACATATTATCTCATCTTATTCTCCCTGACACGATTTCTTCCATTCTTATCCTCCCTACCGATCTCCCTCACAATCTTCTCCTCTCTAACACCATTTCTTACATTCACCTTCATTTATGCAACAGGTCAACTCTGGAACTGTCTCCCTCTGTCCATATTTCCTACTTCCTATGATCTCCAGTCTTTCAAACGCAGTGTGACCGGGCATCTCGAAATGAACGGATCTTGAATTTGGCTCTCTTTTGTATTGTTTTTGTTTTTTCTTGGAAGGAATGCTTTGCGGGCTCCTGGCCTTTGGTTCCTTCTTTCTTGCATTAAAAAAAAAAACAGATGGGAGTAGGCACAATCGTCCTTCATCCTTCAAAGATGTCTTGCTGCCAAAAGAAGATATATAGACGGTTTTACGCAGGTTAAGGCAGACGATTTTAATACACAGACCAAAATACACCCCAGATACACAGAGATACACACAGGCAAACAGATACACAAGCTACACACACACACACACACACACACACACCATACGCGTACAGAACGGGTATCAGACGTGGCTGTGGCAACCCCTTTTCATCGTGGCATTAAACAAGTGACCTATTTAGCCTCTTCAACTCGTGGACTGAGACGCCTTCATGTGGTGGCACTGATATAACCAGGCGGATCCACTGCCTGGTTATATAGGGGTCTCTCAGTAACTTCCCTATCCCACAAAAGGATGATGGTGGACTGCAAGAGGGAAACTTAAGTCTGAAGTCCAATGGGTTTACGTTCAGATGTGCCTGGGGTTTAACTACTAAAACTACCATTACTACTACTACTACTACTACCACCACTACTACTACTACTACACATCTTCCCTGATCCCCCAACACCCAATACACCCTAAAGTGTGTATGCCTCTCGCTGATTTACTGCATCCTTCACAACACACACACATTCACAGTCGCACACACACAGATGGAGAGAGAGAATGAGAGGGAGAGAGTTAATGCATGCTATCCATCACAGTCCCTCTCTCCATCATTTTCTTTCTCCCCACCGCACTTCCTCCTCTCTCTACGACTTCTTCCCTTCCTTCTCTCTTCCCTTCTTTCCCTCTCTCTCCCTCCAACTTCCTTCCTTCTTCATCCACGGCTCCTTCCTTTCCTTATCCCTTCTCTTCTCTCCCTTTCTCTCTCTCCTCTTCCTCCTCTCCTCCCTTCTTCCTCCTTTCTCTCCACCTTCTTTCCCCTTCTCTCTCCCTTCCCTCTTTTCTTCTCTCCATTTCCTTTCTCCTTCTTTCTTCTCTTCACTCCTTCTTCTCCTCCATCTTATTCTTTCTCTTTACTTCCTCCTCCCTTCATCTTCCTCTCCCCATTCTTCCCTCCTCCTCCTTCCTATTCTCTTAACATCTTTCTTCCCTGCTTTTTCTCTTCTATCCTCTTCCTCTTCTCCTTCATTTTCTCCCCACCTCCCTCTTCCTCTGCTCTTCCCTCTACTTCTTCTTCCATCTTCCTCCCTTTCTCTCCTCGCTACTTCCTCTTTCCACCTCCCTCCACGTTCTCTCCCCTTTGATCTCCCTCCCTTTGGTTTTCTCACCATCCAGTCTCCTCCCAATTATCACACCATCCCTCTTATTCCATCCTTCTCCTACTTCCTCTTCCTTACTTCCATTTCCTCTTCAATCAATTTCCTCTCACCCTCCACTCTTCCTTCTTACTTCTCTTCATTCTTCTTCACTGTCTCTTCTTACTCTACTTCCTCTTTCTCCCCTTCCTCTTTTCTTCCTCTTACAATGCCTCTTCTTCCCTCCTTCTCCTCTTTCTTCCACACTTCCTTCATTCATCTTTCGAACCTTCTTTCTTCCTATACTTCCTCTTCCTCTCCTATTTATTCACTCTTCCCTTTTTCTCCTTCTCTCTTTCTCTCTCTTCCTTCCACTCCACCTTCATATACTCTGCTTTCCTTCCCTCCTCTCCTCATCTCATCTTTTTCCTTCTTTTCCTCTCCTCATTTTATCTCTAAGCTTCACTTCATTTCACTTCCCCTCAGTTCACCCCTCCTCTCCTCTCTTCTCACTTCTCCTTTACCCTTTTCTGTGTTGTTCTTTCTTTTCTCTTCTCTCTCGCCCTCTCCTCTCCTCTCCTCTCCTCACCTCTTTCCCCGTTCTCTCTCGCCCTCTCCTCTCCTCACCTCTCTCCCAGTCTATCCTCTGCTCTCCATCTTCTCTTTCCTTCTCCTCTCCTCTGCTCTTCTCCAATTGACAATCTGTTCTACTCCCACCATTCCTTCTCTCTTCTCAATCCTCTCTTTTCTCCTCCACCCTCTCAAGGCGGGTGGTGCCAATAATTGAGAGGGCCAGGGGGAGATAGTGCCAAGCCTCAGTGCCTGCTCAATACCCACACACATACACAGTGCCAAACCCACACCCTCATCACAACACCCCCTCTCAGCCTCAAGTACACTCCCTCACTGCCTGCTGAAGAAATACACAGCCCTACAATGACACACACACACACACACACACACACACACACACACACACACACACACACACACACACACACACACCTTGCCATTATCATCTTCAGCTGGCTACATCTTTGCTATCAGTCCCATTTTTCTATCTATCTGACTATACCCAGACGCCTCGATCCCGGAAGGGGCGGCCACAAACAAATCGCCTCCATGCTATTCTGTCCTCCGCTATTAGGCTGCTCTCCCCCCAACTCACACACACCCGACTCTTCCACTTCTGCACCTCATCCCTCCATCTCATCCTCAGTCACATTTCATTATTATTATTATTATTTATTTATTTTTTTTTACAAGTATCCTCTTCAGTTCCTGTGTGATTTATATTCTCTCTCTCTCTCTCTCTCTCTCCTCACTACTCCTCTGAACTATCTCCATGCATTCCTCCACCTCTATGACGGGCGCGTAACATCCGTCTAGCAGCAAACTCTCATCCCTTTTCTGTCCAACTCTCTAATGCAAGAGTTAACCGTTACTCCCAGTCCTTCATCTATGCAAAGGGTCAACTCTGGAACCGTCTCCCTCTGTCTGTATTTCCCACTTCCTATGATATCCAGTCTTTCAAACGCAGTGTGTCCAGGCATCTCGAAATGAACGGAATTTGGCTCCCTTTTGTATTGTTTTTGTTTTTTTCTTGGAAGGAATTGTTTGCGGGCTTCTGGCCTTTGGTTCCTTCTTATTCGCATTAAAAAAAAAAAAATATCGCAATGTTCCTATCTCTAATCTTTATCACACATTTCCCTACTCTGACTCTCTCTATCAGATTTTTCCTGTCTCTCTCTCTCTCTCTCTCTCTGTCTCTCTCTCCCTTTATCACCTCTTAACTTTCTCACCTGTCACATTTTGCTCTCATTCTCTTTAATTCCGATTCTGTCACATTCGCTCACTTGTTTCCCAGCCAACTTTTACCTCTCTCTCTCTCTCTCTCAGTTAATTCTGTTGCGAAGGATGGATTAACTTGTCTGTAAGGGGATTTCTCTCTCTCTCTCTCTCTCTCTCTCTCCCCTATAAATACCCCATCTTCCTCATCACCCCACCTCCGCAAAAATACTCCTCCCAGATATAGCTTCTTAGCACTATATTTCTCCCCTCTATGAGCTGTTTCCTCCCCCCCTTTTCCTCCCCAGTCCCTCCTTCCTCCCCTCCCTTCCTTCCATTCCTCTCCTGTCTCTGCTATCACCTCCTCTCTCACTTTTCATTCTCCTCTCCTTCTCTCTTCCATATCCCTCACTCCCTCTCCCCTCCCTTCTCCCTCCTTCCTCCCCTCCTGTCTTCCCTCCCCCTCCCTCCTATTTCCTCTCCTCTCTCACCTTTCCTTATCTTTCTCTCCAACTCATTTCCCTTTTCACCTCTCAACTCCTCTCTTCCCTCCTCCTTCCCTCCCTCTCTCTCATTCTCTCTTTTCCTTCCACCCTGACTCCTCTCTTCTTTCCTCTTCTCCATGTCTTTTCCCTTCTCCTCCATTTTTCTCTCTTCTCTCCATCATCATTCTCCTCCCATTCCTTCTTCCCCTCTTCTCATTTTCATTCCTCTTCTCCCCTTCTTCTTCACCCAATCTTCCTATTTTCTCTTCCTTCCATTCTTCTCCCCCTTCTCTTTTCCTCTTCCTCCTCTTCTCCCCTCTTCCCTCCTTCTCTTCTTTCCTTTCTCCCTCCAACCATCCTTCACCGAGTCTCCTTCTCCCCATCTTTATCGTCTCTCCCCCACTCCCCTGTCCTCCCTCCCCTCCCCTATTCTTTGCTCCACCCCTCCTATCCTCTCCCTTCCCTCCCCTCTTCTTTCCTCCACCTCCCATTCCTCTCTTTCTCCCTTCCTTACTACTATCCTTTATTTCCCTCACTCCATTTCTTCCCTCTCCTCTCCTCCATCCCTCTCTCTCCCCCCTTCCTCCCTCCCCTCCCCATAACTGTCTTCCCCTCTTCCATCACCTTCTCGTTACCTCCCCTCTCCCTCCCTTCTTCCCTCCCTCTTCTCTCCAATACTTTCTGAGCTTGCCTCTCTCTCTCTCTCTCTCTCGCACGCCTCACCACACCTGACCCCTCTCACTTTCTGCTTTCATGCTCACACCTCCCCTTCTCCTCCCTTCTCCCCTCTCATTCTTTCCTCCATCTCTCCTCCCCTCCCCTCCCCTCACCCATTACGCCGTCAATTCACTTCCCCCACCATTTCTTTCTCCTTCCCCCTCTCCCCTCACACATCACCCCTCTCTTCCCCTTCTCACTTCTCTCCTCCCTTTCTCTCTCTCTCTTCCCCTCCACTTCCCTCCCCCTCCCCACCCCGCTCCCAACTCCTCTCCCCATTCAGTCTCCATCAGTCACCCTTTCACTTCTTTCCCCTCCCCTCCTCTCATCCCCTCCCCTCCCCTCCTCTCCTCTCCTCTCCTCTCCTCTCCCCTCCCCTCCCCTCCCCTCACCCATCACCCTGCCAAGACATTTCCCTTCCCATTACTCTCTCTCTCTCTCTCACATCATTACCATCATGATCCACTCCCCAGCCTCACCACACACACCAGTCCATCTCTCTCTCTCTCTCTCTCTCTCATTATCATCATCATCATCATCCATTTCCCCTATCTCACCCCTCCCTCTCTCTCTCTCTCATCATCATCAACACCATCACCATCATCATCATCCACTCCCCAACCCCACCACACACACCAGTCCATCTCTCTCTCTCTCTCTCTCTCTCTCCCTCTCTCTCTCCCTGTCAGTCCTCATTGCCCGCTCTTTACCATTAGTGTCGCTCTTATCTACCCTCACCTTAGGAATGAAAAAAAAAGGAGAGAAAAAGAGAAAGTGAGCGAGTGAGATAAAATTAAAGCAAATATTATTGACATCGTCCTTGGTTCCGCCCCCTGCATTCCTGACCTTGTGATTTGAAAGTGCTCTCTCTCTCTCTCTCTCTCTCTAAGAAAAATGAAAGCGGCTTAAATCACCACCTATTAATCACACGAGAATAATTAAAGCAAAATTAAAGCAAATGAGAGAGAGAGAGAGAGAGAGAGAGAGAGAGAGAGAGAGAGAGAGAGAGAGAGAACTTCTGTACATATTCTCAGGCTCAAACGTACAAAAATGACAATGATTAGGTGGATGTGCAGTGCGTCCTTGAATGCGAGGCCTGGGGGGGGCTAGGTTTACGATGGAAGAGTTGAGAGGAAGGATGGGACTGGAGTGTATTGGTGTTGTGATGGGAAGGGGTAGATTGAGATGGTTTGAGAAGAAGGATGGGATTGGAGTGTATTGGTGTTGTGATGAGAAGGGGTAGATTGAGATGGTCTGGGAGGAAGAATGGGACTGGAGTGTACTGGTGTTGTGATGAGGAGGGGCAGATTGAGTTGGTTTGGGAAGAGGAAGGATGGGACTGGAGTGTATTGGTGTTGTGATGAGGAGGGGTTGATTGAAATGTCTTGGAGGAAGAATGAGACTGGAGTGTATTGGTGTTGTGATGAGGATGGGTAGATTGAGTTGGTCTGGGAGGAAGGATGGGACTGGAGTGTATTGATGTTGTGATGAGGAGGGATAGATTGAGATGGTTTAGGAGGAAGAATGGGACTGGAGTGTAATGGCGCTGTGATGAGGAGGGATAGATTGAGATGGTTTAGGAGGAAGAATGGGACTGGAGTGTATTGGTGATGTGATGAGGAGGGGTAGATTGAGATGGTTTGGGAGGAAGGATGGGACTGGAGTGTATTGGTGTTGTGATGAGGAGGGGTAGATTGAGATGGTTTGGGCATGTGAAGAGGATGGAGGATGACAAATGGGTGCAGAGGGTGAGAAGTGTGAACGTCGGGGGTAGAGTTGTGATAGGCAGACCGAAAAAAGACCTGGGACGAGGTCATAGAGTGTGACCTCAGGAATAAGGGATTGAATAGGGAGGGTGCCAGAGATCGAGCAGCATGGAGAGCCGCCATCAGGTAACCAAGGCCGACGCATGCAAGCACGTTGGAACCTTTAAAAATGATACGAAACTAAATGAAAGAGTGAGATTTGTGGAAAGAAATGAAGACTACAGGACATTGCAAATATTCTCTCTCTCTCTCTCTCTCTCTCTCTCTCTCTCTCCTCTTATATCTCTTCTTCTCTCCGTCTACTCTCCCTATCCCATCCCTCCTCCATCCTCTCCCTCCCTAGCTTCCTTTCAATCTCCTCCCCCACCCTTTCCTTCTCTCCTCACCCCCTCAGTCTTCCCTTCCCTCCCACCCACTCCATTTCTATATCAGTCTAGGGAAGACGTTTAAGAATGAATGATAGATAAAACGTAGATAAAATACAGATCGAAAGCCAATTATCGTAGTGGTAATGGTGTTTGGTGTAGGTTATGGAAAGGGTGTATATGAAAGTTTTAATATGTTCTTGTAGCGTGCTGTTATTTATTTTTGAGGGACTGA
The DNA here is from genome assembly GCF_032717465.1 of Coenobita brevimanus. Lineage (NCBI taxonomy): Eukaryota > Metazoa > Arthropoda > Malacostraca > Decapoda > Coenobitidae > Coenobita > Coenobita brevimanus. The sequence goes on along the minus strand of NC_137035.1, from coordinate 18,485,357 downwards.
AACGAAAATGAAAAACGAAAAACACATCATCACCATCACCATACATCATCATCATCATCAACATCACCATTTTCATCAACATCACCACCATCGTCATCACTATCATCACAATCACATTAATTCCGCCTAAAGATAAGGATGCACATAAACTATCACTAAAAACACTCTTGTATCACTTCCTCCCCCCTCCCTCCTCTTCTCTCTCTCTCTCTCTCTCTCTCTCTCTCTCTCTCTCTCTCACCTCCACCACTTCCCTCCGCCATCTCTCCACACCCACTCAATTCCATCCTCTCCCCCCGGTACAAAGGAATCATGATGGGCGTCTTCCGTTCCTATGCAAGGGCGGAGACACACACCACACCACCACACTACCACAGCTACAAGGTGCCGCTGCGGTGGAGGGGGTGGGGAGGAAGGAGGAGAAGGCGTCTGGAGCTTCACTTCTCTCTGTAACTGGGTTAATATTCCTATGCTCTCTCTCCTTATTGCATTTCCACTCTTCTTAACCCTATCAGTCCAAGTTGTTTACTTCGCCTTAGATAGGGTAGGCCTTCTTTAGCTTGAAAAATGCCTCCTACTCATAAGAAAATTGTCTCAAGAACGTAAGAAGGAAATCTGAACTACACCACTGAACTGAAAGACTTATATACGGTCACCTTCTTGGAGTGCAGTTTTTTTCCCACCAATTTCTCATACTATCTCCATCCAGGAGTTTCAATGGTCAACTGTGTACCTTCTTTCTTTGGTCATCATCAGGAAGCAAGGTCAACCAAGGTCAAGGGTGGATATTTAGTAGATACAGTAATACACTATAAACTATTCTGTTACATTTCCAAGATCTGTCCGCCTTCCCTTAATTATATGTATACAGAACGTCCTCCACACCTGTCTCACCAAAATACGTATCCACACACACCTGTCACCCCGTACCCAAATACACCTGTCATCCCCGTATCTACACACACCTGTCACCCCCTATCCACACACACCTGTCACCCCCTATCCACACACACCTGTCACCCCCTATCCACACACACCTGTCACCCCCTATCCACACACACCTGTCACCCCCTATCCACACACACCTGTCACCCCCTATCCACACACACCTGTCACCCCGTACCCACACACACACCTGTCACCCCCTATCCACACACACCTGTCACCCCGGACCCACACACACACCTGTCACCCCCTATCCACACACACACCTGTCACCCCGTATCCACACACACACCTGTCACCCCGTATCCACACACACACCTGTCACCCCCTATCCACACACACCTGTCACCCCGTACCCACACACACACCTGTCACCCCGTACCCACACACACACCTGTCACCCCGTATCCACACACACCTGTCACTCTAATCAAAACACCCCTCTCATGAAAACAATGCCCTGGTGTCAATCAAAGGTGAATGGATACCTGCTCCAATAACATGAAGTGGTGTGGTGTGGTGTGGTGTGGTGTGGTGTGGTGTGGTGTGGTGTGGTGTTTTTGGACAGCATGGATCATTTAACACTAACACCACACGCCACAGCACTACATCACATCATACCCAGTAGCACAACTATAGACAGACGATGTGTGTGTGTGTGTGTGTGTGTGTGTGTGTGTGTGTGTGTGTGTGTGTGTGTGTGTGTGTGTGTGTGTGTAATAATTTAAGCTGTGTATCAGAATCTGTGTGTGTGTGTGTGTGTGTGTGTGTGTAGTAATTTAAGCTGTGTATCAGAATCTGCGTGTGTGTGTGTGTGTGTGTGTGTGTGTGTGTGTAGACTAATACCCATCCTTATTTTGACATTTAAATCCGTAATCACCACCATTACCACAATCACCACCATCACCCTTTTCCCCCCACCCCATCAACCACCATTACTACCACAATCACCACCATTACTACCACAATTACGACCATTACCTGCAATATTCCACAACCATCATCCCTACCATTACTACCACGCACCACAACTACCACAATAACTACCAACATTACTATACATTACAAACCATTACATCTCACCTACCACTACTAGCTACAACTATAACCATTACAACCACAACTGCCACTACCACAATAACCGCAACTACTACCACTACCACAATTACACCACAACTACCACCATCACAACCACCACTAGTGCCACCACCACAACTACAACCATCACACCCACCACAGCTACCACCATCACAACCAAAACTACAGACATCAACACCACCACAACTACCACCATCACCACAACAGCTACCACCATCACCACCACAACTATCACCATCGCACCTACCACAACTATCACCATCACATCTACCACCATCACCAACACATCTACCACCATCGCCACCACAACTACCACCATCGCACCTACCACAACTACCACCATCACCACCACATCTACCACCATCGCCACCACCACAATCGCACCTACCAAAACTACCACCATCACCACCACAACTACCACCATCGCCACCACAACTACCACCATCACCACCACATCTACCACAATTGGCGTGATCAGTGGAAGACCACAAAACTATTCATTATTTCCCGTCAAGCTCTCTCTCTCTCTCTCTCTCACACACACACACACACACACACACACACACACACACACACACACACACACACCTAGCCCCCCCTCCCTTCCTCAACATACTCTCCCTCCCCTCATCACCCACATACTCTCCCCCTTCCCCACACTCCCCCTCCCCTCTCCCACACTCCCCCTCCCTCCCAAACACCCCACATTACAATTAAGTCGCCCCATATCACACAAAATTAATTCTACTTACACACACTCCCCTCCCCTCCTCCCCTACCCTCTCTTACCCCATTCTCCCCCTCCCCACACCCGTCTCCTCCCCTCCCCTTACCCAGTCTCTCCCATCCCTTTCCTCCCCTACATTCTCCCCTTCCTCCTCCTCCCCTTTCCTTCATTCAGTCCTTCCCCTACCTCATCTCTCCTCTCCCCTCACCCTTTTTTTCCCTCCCCTCTCTAACCCACCTTCCCTCCCCTTATGCAGTCTCTCTCCTCTTCTCCCCTCCCCTCCCCTTCCTTACCCACATTTTCCCTCATTCTCCTCAGTCTCTCTCCCCACCATTCTTCCCCTTCTTCCCTCCCCTCTACAAAAAGCAATGCCCTCCACGTCTTTCCCCACTCCCCACTTCTCCCCTCCGCTCCCCTTCCTTACCCACACCTCCTCTCTTTCTCCCCACTCTCCCCCCTCCCCTTCCCTACCCACACCTCCCCTCTTTCTCCCCACTCTCCCCCCTCCCCTTCCTTTACCCACACCTCCCCTCTTTCTCCCCACTTTCCCCTTTCCCTTCCTTACCCACACCTCCCCTCTTTCTCCCCCTCCCCTTCCTTACCCACACCTCCCCTCTTTCTCCCCACTCTCTCCCTCCCCTTCCTTACCCACACCTCCCATCTTTCTCCCCTCCCCCCCCTCAACAAAAAGCAATTCTCCCCACGTCCACCCAAATCCATTCCACTCACTTTAAATAATTTCCACAGCGTCGGTACCAATTTGCTTCTTAATTACAACACAAATATACGAGACTCCCATTAATTCATTACATAGAAAATGGGGGCTGGGCTGGCTATATTTCCACCACAAACATTGCTCTCTCTCTCTCTTTTTTCTCACTTTCTTACATGACTCTCTGTTCCTCTCTTGTTTGATTCTCTTTCTTTCTCTTAACATCTTTCTCTTTGTCTGTCTGTCTGTCTGTCTCTCTCTCTTTCCCCAACCATCACCCTTCGTCTCCCTCATCTCTCTCTCTCCCTCTCTCTCTCTCAATTTCAGTATTTCCACCCCTTTCCATTTTTCTTCACTTTTTTCCCATATTTTTCAATTTCTTTCAGTCCTCCCCTCCCCCATTTTCTTTAGTTCTGATCTCCACTCAATTTATTTATTTATTTATTTATTTGTTTTTCTCCCAACTCTATTTTTATTTTCTCTTTTTCTCTCTCCCTCAAAAAATTAATAGTTTTTTCTTTTCCCCAATATGGAGTCCAAAATTGAGTGGATGTTTATTTTGTTCTTTATGGCAGTTATACATAAGGGCGAAAATGGGGTGCGGGGAATTAAATACAAGGATGGGAGTGAATGGTACACACACACATACACACACACACACACGCTTACACAGGCATGAGGTAACGTGTGTGTGTGTGTGTGTGTGTGTGTGTGTGTGTGTGTGTGTGTGTGTGTGTGTGTGTACAATAAAAAATTCACTTCCTTTTTCCAACAACGATCGTGTGTGTGTGTGTGTGTGTGTGTGTGTGTGTGTGTGTGTGTGTGTATATGTATGTATGTAGTGTACCATAAATTCACTTTCTTCTTCCAACAAACATTCTACTTTTCCTATCACTTGTTCTTACTTTTTCCTGCCGGCAATAAAGACTGAAGGAGCGATAAGGAAGTTCATACCCTCCTTACTTCCTTATCTCACACACGCTGCTTGTCTCTTCAGCCCGAGTATCAGTATTTTGACACCTTTGTTACGAGTTAATTAGCTTCTTACCTGTACTTCCGGTGTATTCTTTCTTTACTTCCTTCTTCCGGTTTTTCTTTTTCTTCTTCCGTATTTTCGTAATTTTATCTCTTCCTTCTGGTCTGTTCAACTCTCTCTCTCTCTCTCCCTCTCTCTTTCTCTCTCTCAAATGCTTCCTCTTATACCCCTTCTTTCTCCCTCTTCCGTCTTCCTCCATCTTCTTCCCTCCCTCCTTCCTTTCCTCCCTCTCTCTCTCCCCCTTCTTTTCTCCCCTTTCATCCTTCTCTCCCTCCCTTCCCTTCTCCCCTTCCCTCCTTCCCCCCCCCTCCCTTTTTCCCCTCTCACTAAACCAATTTCCGTCACGCTCTCTTTCCTCCCCCCCTCCCCCTTTTATCTCCCCCCCCTCTCTCTCTCTCTCTCTCTCCTTCTTTTATATTTCCTTTCCTCCCTTCCTTCCCTCTCTTCTCTTTCCTCTCCTCCTTCCTTCCTCTCTTCTCCTCTTTAATTATTTTCCCTCTCTCTCTTCCCCTCCTCTTCTTACTCTCCTTCCTTCATTCTTTCTTCCTCCCTCCTTCCCTCCCCTCTCTTTCCTCCCTCCTTCCCCTGCTTTCTCCCTTCCCCTTCTCCCTCCCTTAACCGTCCCCTCCCTTCCTTCCTTCCTTAACACACTTCCACCCATCACTTCCTCCCTCTCCCCTCCTTTCCTCCTCCTCTCCCTTTCTCTCTCCTCTTCCTTCTTTCTTTCTCTCTCCTCCTCTTCCCTTTTCTTCTTTCTCTCCATTCCCCCTCCACTTCTTCCCCTCATTATCTATTTCTATCTATCTGTCTATTCATGCAGGCTTGCTTTCCAGTCTACCCATGTTTTATCTATCTGACAGTCTATCTATCTGTCTACCTATATCTCTATCTACGGTCTCCATCTATCTATCTATCTGTCTACCTATATATCTATCTACGGTCTCCATCCATCTATCTATCTATCTGTTCCTTTATCTCTTCAGTCTTTGATTATCTATCTATTCTATCTACATATCTTGATGGTCTATTTCTCACTATCTATCTATCCTTCAGTCTATCTATCGGCTTGTCAATTTACCCACATCTATTTATCTATCTATCAAGCCACTTATTTTATCTCTACACTGCCCCAGCCATCACTTGTCTATCTATCCATCAATCAATCTATCTACCTATCTATCTATACATCCATCCATCCATCTATCTATTTACCCATCTACCTAAATATCCATCCATCCGCCCATCTATCTGTCTATCTATCCATTTATCTATTTATCCATCTACTTAAATATCCACCCATCCATCCATCCACCCATCTATCTATCTATCTATCTATTTTTTTTTTTTTTTTTTGGGGGGGGTAATTTCCACACTCAATTTTTTCACAAATATTTCGTCCTTCTTTCTCATTCATTTCTCTTTTCTGGGTGTTATTTCCATCGCCATTTTTATTATTATTATTTTTTTTCCTATCAAAATGGCCGTCTCATTTCACAATACATCTGTTCAATTTTTCAGTCCAATAAATATTCGTCCCAATTCCACACGCTTCCCTCTTTCCTCATTTCCCTATTTACCACCCTCTATAAACCCCTCCCTCCCCCACTTTTCCCTCCCTCCCTCCCTCTCTCTCTCTCTCCTCCCCCTTCTCTCTTCTCACTCCCCTTCCTCCTTTACCCTATTTCTTTCTTCCTCCTCCTCCTCCTCCTCCTTTCTCTCTCTTCCCTCTCCCCTTTCCTCTCTCTCCCTCTCTCTCTCACTTCCGGCTGCCCCCATCATGGTTATTGCCCATCATTACGTGGTCAGGCAGGATGCTCCCCCATCCCTCCACCCCTCATTATCATCATTATCACTCAATATCACCATCATTATCACTATCACCATCATCTTTATCACGGACATTATTATCATTATTATAATTATTACTATCGCCCTCAATTCTAACACCACCATCAACACTATCGTTATCATCATCATCACTACTACCAATCTCATTACTATCATACTGCCGTTACACCTCTTCCTTAGCGATTTATTTTTGGATATGGCTGGTTAATAGCCTTCTGTATGTTATTTATGCAGACTATGGCGATGGCTGAGAGATTTACATAACACGAGAATAGGACAGTAGGGTGTAATAAGGGAAATAAATCGCTTAGGAAAAGGTGTTAGGGAATGGGTCGTGTGTTTGTGTGTATCCCTGTGTTTGTGACGAGTAATAAATTGTAATATCAAATAAATAAATAAATAAACAAATGACAGAAAATAAATGAATAATAACATAGTAAATAAATGAATAAAATCAATCAATAAATAAACGAGTAAATACAAAAGTAAATACAATAAATTAATTACTTAGCAAATAATAAACAAATAAATAAATAAACAAGAAAAAGCTAAATAACTGAACAAATAAATATAATACATAAAATAAGGAAATAAATACATAAATAAATCAACAAATAAACAGGTAAATAAATAACAGAAATAAATAAAAAAAATAAAAATAAGCAAATAATAAAAAAATAACTAAATAAATGCAATAAAAATAACTCAATAAAGCACACTCTCTCACATATCACACCCTCATCATTACACAAATACCATCAAGTAACTGAATTATATCATTATTTTCCACAATTTTTACATAATTCCATTTTGACGGTAATTAGCGACACCTGTGGCCTAATTAAAACACACCTGTAATTTGAGACACCTGTAGCCAAATTAAAAAATACACCTGTAGACAAATTAAAAAAAACACCTGTAGTCAAATCAAAACACACCTGTAGCCAAATCAAAACACACCTGTAGCCAAATTAAACACACACACACACATCTGTAGCCAAATTAAAAAACACACCTGTAGCCAAATCAAAACACACACACACACACACACACACACACATCTGTAGCCAAATTAAAAAACACACCTGTAGCCAAATCAAAACACACCTGTGGCCAAATTAAAAAACACCTGAAGCCAAATTAAAAACACACCTGTAGCCAAATCAAAACACCTGTAGCCAAATTAAAAAACACCTGAAGCCAAATTTAAAAAACACACCTGTAGCCAAATTAAAATAAACACACACACCTGTAGCCAAATTAAAAAAAAAAACTAACCAAATTAAAAACACACACTTGTAGCCAAATTAAAAAACACACCTGTAGCCAAATTAAAAAACACACCTGTAGCCAAATTAAAAAAAAAAAAACACCTGTAACCGGAAATTGAGGTGTTTGCTACTGTAAACTGACTTTTGATCGCGTAATTAATTCCATGGACCGTATTCTCGTCGGTTAAGGAAGCTCCCTAACACCTTCTCCTGAGCGATTTAGTTTGCTTGTTACACCTTGCCGTCCTCTTCCGGGTTACGTAAGTCACTCTAACATCACCATACGTAGCTTCGAGAGGGTGAAGATTATTGCAAGTGAAAATTCTTAGGGAGATCATGTAATGCACTATACTGTACGGAGATTTTCTTGCGTGCAGTCCCTTGCGTGTGAAAATCGTTAGGGCGTGACTGACTAACAAGGCCGCTCCTGGAGATGCCTCGATATTCCCACCCCGAAATGAAGATCAAACTCAAAGGAAACGAGTGAAGGGCGACACCACATTTTATTATTATTATTATTACTATTTTTTTTATTATTATTATTATTATTATTTTTACTACTACTGTTGATATCCTTGTATATCCAAATCCACTCCAAACATGCTGGGTTTACGAAGGCACCTGAACAGACTTAAAAACCAGTCATACAGGTATACTCCACACCAGATATAAGCACATCACCTGCAGTTTACGGCGCTACACCTGCCCAGACCACACCCTCCTTCCTAGGTGTGTGTAGCGGAGTAATACCACTGGAATGATTGATGATAACGGTGTCTGGTGTTAATGGCTGGATTTATGGGATTAAATATATACACAAAATTTCCATCTTTCGGTATTATTCTTCTGTACATTCACTGATAGGAAATTCCAAGGTTAAACGGGCTTATACCAGCTGTACGGCTTATTGTGACTCGTGTGTGTGTGTGTGTGTGTGTGTGTGTGTGTGTGTGTGTGTGTGTGTGTGTGTGTGTGTGTGTGTGTGTGTGTGTGTGTGTGTGTGTGTGTGTGTGTGTGTGTGTGCGAACGTGCTTTAAACAGCAGTCCAAAGTAATAAAGCCATTATCACTTGCCATCATCATCACCATCATCATCATCACCCCTACCGTTAGTTTTGACCAATAAAGTCATCATCATCATCATCATCAACGTCCTAACCAGTCAGCCACACTAATAACGCCCTCATCATCATCACCACCACCACCACCATCATCATCATCATCATCATCATCATCATCATCATCATCATCATCATCATCATCATCATCATCATCATCGTCATCATCATCATCATCATCCCGAGTCAGGTGCAATTACCATCCGTCTCTGTCCGTCATTTTCATTAACACCAACAGGCCGGATCATCACACGTCCACCACTTAACACAAATTACAAGCGATTTAATGACAAGAGGACACAGATTGTAACATAATTAACTATACCTATGCAATTAGGAGGCGTCATTAGCGAAGTAATTACAGTATGCTTATATGGTAATTATGCCACATCTAAAAAATAATTGGCTCTTCATACAGGCTCTCATGCATCTCATTCATTATATTGATCTTAAAATAAATCGCTTCCCCAAATGTGTTTCCCCCCTGACTTCAAACACTCTCTCTCTCTCTCTCTCTCTCTCTCTTGAATGACAGGCCTGGAGGGTGAGGACAGCGAATGAAGAGTTGAGAGGAAGGATGGGACTTGAATGCATTAGTGTTGTGACGAGGAGGGGTAGACTGAGATGATCTGGGCATGTGGAGAGGGATGGAGGGTGAAAACTGGGTGTGGAGAGTGAGAGGTGTGAGCGATGCGGGTGGGGTTGCGAAAGGCAGACCGAAAAAGACGGGTAGGGATAAGAGATTGTATATAGAGGCTGCTAGAGATCGAGCAGCGTGGAACGAACGAACCAACTTCCTCGTGCATTTATCACTTCCGGTTCATTACGTGTAGGGTATAGCCTTGTCATTAATACAGAAGTAATTTGAGGTCAAGGCAGCTGATAATACCTCCTCTTCATCATCATCACCTTCATCATCATCATCATCACCATCATCATCACCTTTTATCAGCATTATTTTCATTATCATCGTCTTTATCGTTATCATTCTCCTTTCGGGGGATAGGGACGGAGCTGACGGGCATATATATAACAAGGCAGTGAAGGTGCCTAGTTATACCTGTGCCACCACCACGTGAAGGCGACATGAGAGAGAGAGAGAGAGAGAGAGAGAGAGAGAGAGAGAGAGAGAAATTAAATAAATAAATAAATAAACACTCGTACTGATGAGGCAAATTTTGAGGTGGTCTGCTGGTCGGCTTTATCCCAGCAGAGAAAATAAATTCATTAAAATTAACAAAATAAATAAATAAATAATTAACTATAATAAAAAACGTGTAATTTGGCTGTAGGTGGTAATTGCAGGGGGTTATTAAATTGCCTAACTCATTAACAGGGCCATTAAGTGCCATGACAGGTGTGTGCTAATGGACTGTGAGTAATTACAGGTGAGGAGGGGGTTAATGAGTTGTTAGGCAGGTGAGTGGAAGTGCTGCGTGAAGTGTGGGTGGTTGGAATTGTGTCACCGGTGATTGAGGGTGATTGTCAGTGTGTTAGGGGATACATACATACATACATACGCATTAAAACACACACACACACACACACACACATCATCATCATCATCATCCAAGTGTAAGGAATTTTTTTTGGGGGAGGAATATCGGCGAGAGAGAGAGAGAGAGAGAGAGAGAGAGTACAATCCCAGGGCAGAGTAGAGTACAGTAAAGCAAGGTAGTGTTAGTGTACAAATAACTAAATTAATATTAGATTTCTCTCCCTCTCTCTCTCTCAGCCCCGAGTCTTCCTTCTTCCTTTCCCCACTCGCTTCCTCCCTCCCTCTCTCCATCCTCCCCTCTTCTCCTCTCCTCCTCCATTTCCTTTGCCATCTTTTCTCCCCTACCTTCCTTCATTTCTTAGCCTCCTTCTTCCCTTCCTTCCTTCCTCCTTCCCTTCTCCTCCTCTTCCTTCCTTCCTCCTTCCCTTCTCCTCCTCTTCCTTCCTTCCGCCTTCTCTTCTCCTCCTCTTCCTTCCTTCCTCCTTCCCTTCTCCTCCTCTTCCTTCTTCCCTTCTCCTCCTCTTCCTTCCTTCCTCCTTCTCTTCTCCTCCTCTTCCTTCCTTCCAGTCTTCCTTTCCCTCTCTTTCTCACTCATTTCTTCTTTCTCTTGTTTCTCATCTACCAACATTCTCCCCTTCCATTCTCTCTCTCTCTCTCTCTCTCTCCACAAAGACTCTTAACTCACATTTTTTCTCCGATCTCCATCTACACCCCCCTCTTCCCCCTCCCCTCCCCTCCCTCCCCCTACATTATACCTCCCCCTCCCCCCCTCTCTTTATCTACCATCTGCTATACTTCATCAATCATTCCTCCCCCCCCTCTTATCTCTCCCTCTCTCTCTTTCTCTCTCTCTGTAGGCATGCTTATATCTAAAACTCTCTCTCTCTCTCTGTAGACATGCTTATATCTAAAACTCTCTCTCTCTCTCTCATCTAAGGCCAGAGAAACATACCCAGCCTCTCTCAGCTTAGGGACATTAGTCAGCGGAGGAAAGAGGGTACAGGAGGCGAAATAGCACACGAGAATTTGTTAAGGACTGTACCGTACTTCTCACTATTTCCTGCCGGCTTCGTTTACGGGGAATGGTCTGCTATCCTTGTCTTTAGCGCTAACAAGATTTCGTTTACCCCTCCTCTTTTACCCTTCCCTCACATCCTCCTCCTCCTGCTTCTCAGATTCTTGCACTCTCTTCAGTTCTCTCTCTCTCTCTCTCTCTCTCTTTCTCTCTCTCTCTCTCCGCTATAAGATGACAGTGCAAAACAAGTAAGCTAGGCGCAAGTGAGAGGGATGGAGAGGGAGGGATAGGGAAGGGGTGGGATGGAAGGGCATGGAGCAGGATAGAGGGAATAGGGTGAGGGAGGAACAGTGGGATGGAGAGGGATGGAGTGGGAGGGGGAGGCACGGAGGGGGGCGCTGAGAGGGATTGAGTGGATGGAGATATATGGATGGGAGAGGGAGTGTGTGATGGAAAGGGATGGAGAGGGAGTGTGTGATGGAACGGGATGGAGAGGGAGTGTGTGATGGAAAGGGATAGGGAGGAAATGTGATGGAGAGGAATAGAAATAGATGTAACGGGATGCAGTGGGATGGAGAGGGAATGAGGAGATGAAGAGGGAAATGACAGGGAAGGGAAGAGAATGAGAAGGGGAAGTGAGTGGGAAGAGGGAATGACAGGGATAGGCAGGATGGAATTGGAGTGGAGAAGAGTCGAGCAGAATGAAAGACTGAAATGGGATGGAGAATGGAGTGGCGTGTGAGAGGGGAGATGAGAGGGGAAAGGTGAGAGGGAGATGCAAATGGAAAGGGAGGCGGATGTGACAGGTGAGAGGGGTGAATGGAGTAGGATGTCAGGGACGGGGAGGTAAGAAAGGTGAGAGGGGTGAGAGAAGGGGAGGGGAGAGGAATGTGAGACTGGAAGGTGAGAGGGGAATGAAAGGGGGAGGTGATAAGGGTGTGTGAGGGGTGGTTGAGAGGGGTGAGAGAAGGGGAGGTGGAGCGGGGTGTGAGATGGGTGTTAGGGAGTGTAGAGGGGTAGGTGAGAGGGATGGGTGAGAGGCGAGGTGTGAGAGAGGTGGGTGGAGTGGGGTGTGAGGTAATCCATGGAAATGTAGGCAGCGTCAGTTCTGTTGGTGATGTAGCTGTTGGAATAGCCCCCCCCCCTCACACACACACACACACACACACACACACACACACAAGCACACGCACACACACACATTTACTTCCAACAACACACACTCTTTCTACGTCTCCCCATCCCCACACGCCATCCCTCACTCCCTCTCTCACACCATATTGCACTTCACACACGCACGCACACACACACACACACACACAGAGCTATTCACAGCCCGTCTCTCTCTCTCTCAGCCTTTAACACATCATTCCTTCTTTTTAAATCCAGGTACCCCCACTAAATTAAATACGACTGGCTAAAAGAAGAATACTTACAACGAATTCTTCTCTTAACCATAATAAAATCTTAAGAAGGTATTATAAGATCTTAAGAAGGTAGTAAGAACAAAAGATAATCACCCATCGCGGTACAAATGGTAATTCCGGAGTGTGGAGTGGGTGGGAGACATTTTTTTTTCACTCCTACCCTGTCCACGCCCTTCCATAGAAAACGGGAATTGATACTACATGGTCACTTCTGCATAAACATTTTTCTCCCCCTGTATTTCTACCTCTCCTCTCTCTCTACGTAATCTATCACTAATACTTTTGTCTTTTTATCCGTAATATTATTTTCTTCTTCTTTCTTCTATCTCTAACTTTCTTTTGTATTTCTTTTCATCCCTCCAAAATTTCTCTCTCCTCTCCCTTCCTCTATCCTACCCTACCCTACCCTACCCCATCCTTCTCTACTCTATCCTCCTCTACCCTACCCTACCTCACCCTACTCTATCCTCCTCTACCCTACCCTACCCTACTGTAACCTACTCTACGCTACCCTACCAGACTCGACCCTATTTTACCCTACCCCACCCCACCCTACCCTACCGTGCCCCGCCCTGCCGTGACCTGATATCGTGATGTGGGGAGGCAGGGCAGGACAGGAGCCGCAGTGCGTGTAATGAGTGCTTCCGTGGCAGTGTTGACAAGTCTCCCCAACGCTTATTAGTACCCTCACACACCTGATCTTTTATACATCATCCTTACATATTACCTTTTTACCTCCAGGTGTTCCTTCCTCTCCCCTCCTCCAGCTCTTCTCTTCCTCTTCTCTCCGATCTTCCCTCCTCAAGTTCTTTCTCTCCTCTCCTTCCTTCATCTTAATCCCTCACACACCTCACCTTTTATGCATCACCCTTACACATTACCTTTTTTCCTCCACATGTTCCTTCCCTCCCTCCTTCTCTCCCCTTTCTTCTCTCCCTTTTCTTCCCTCCTCCAGTTCTTCTCTTTCTCTTCTCTCCTTCTCTTCCCTTTCTTCTCTCCTCCTTCTCTACCTCTTCTCTCTCCTTTCTTCTCTCCTCCAGTTCTTCTCTTCCTTTTCTCCCCTCCTCCAGATCTTCTCTTCCCTTTCCTCCCTCGTCCAGCTCCTCTCTTCCTCTTCTCTCCCCTTTCTTCCCTCCTCCACCTCTTTCTCTTCTCTCCTTCTTCCATCTTAACTGCCCTCCTTATTTTAGTAATACCCTAATAAAACTCACCTTTTTTATATACCAACTTTAACTTTTCTTACAAGTTCTCCTCCTCCCTGCCTTCTCCTCCTTTTCTCCCTTCCTCCTCCCTTTCTCCCCTCTCCTCCATCATTTATTTTCCTGTTCTCTTCCTCCTATCTTCACCCCTAACATTCTACCTTTGTCACCTCTACTAACAGCTTCTCTCTCTCTCTCTCAACCTACCCTACTCTCCTCCTCATTCCAAGGCTAACCCATCCCTTCCCATCTACCCTACCCTTTCCCCTAACCTATTCTACCTGCGTCTACCCTCCCCCATCTTCCCTACTGCAGTCTACACACACACACACACACACACACACACACACACACACACACGCCCAGCACTGACGCCTAGCCATGCAAATACCTGACATACACACACGCACACGTCCAGCAAAAGGCACTGCACTCATGACACACACGCACACACACACACGGCATGCGACACTTCACCTTATCACACACACACACACACACACACACACACACAGCCTGGAAGTGTGGTTTTATACTCACTATTTTTGTAACACAGGAAGAGAAGACCACGACTCACCTGAAGGAGAGAGAAAAAACGAATTACTAACAGGAAGAAGATATTATTTTTTTTTTATTATATTCCTGCTTCAGACTTTATTGCCACTCAGGAGCGTAGGTGTCCAGGGCTAGGCTTGTTGAACATTTAAGACGTGGGTGAACAGTCGCTCTACCCACGTGAAAATGGACGATTTTATATCCATTAGAAATTTTAGGCCCGACCCACCCGACACTGACCCCCCCCCTACCGCTAACTGGGGGTGACCTCCCCTTGAAGTAATGGGGCATGTTATATGATGCATATTTGAGAGATGCACCTTTAGGTTTTGGTTTCATGTCGAAGTGAATTGGAAAGGAGTTATGGCGAAAAGTGACCTTTACCCATCCCCCCCCTTTTTTTGGGGGGGTGGGGGGGGCTACAGCCTGGGCCTTGGAGGGGATCAGAAGGTCAGGCCATCATCCCCGTAATTTTAGTCAAAATCGCACCTTTTGTTTTCGCGTAAAGTTGTTAAACATACATACATACATACATAAATACAGACAGAGAGACAGGCACTGACAAACAAACAAACCGAGTGAAAACAACACCCGTTCCCGAGACCCAGGGGGCGGGGACGGGTAATTACACTGGCCAATGCCCTTTTGAACTCTGCATGCTTAGCCCATTAGGGGAGGAATGCAGCACCCGTCTGGCAACATACGTTTAACTCCCTTTTTTTTCTTTTTCTTTTTTTTAATACCAACACATACCCCTTTCCCGTCCAACTCTAATGCAAAAGTTATGTCATTTATCTGTAAAACTGAAGATCAAGCAATGTTTCCCTCGTTATGTCTCTCCTTAATAAAACCCAAAGTCTTTTAAAAGCATTAGGGACGGGCACTTTACAACGAATACCTCTCACTTTTGGCTTTTATCATTTTTTAAACCTTTCCTTTGAACGAGAGAACTTTTACAGACTCACAAACTTAAAAATAATATATAGTAATTATCCCATCCCTTCAACAGGTAATTAAGAGCTACCTGGGCGTTAAATGGTAGGGGTGGAATTATTTCATGGGTTGAACTGAGAGGAATCTGCTACAAAATCTATCTATCTATCGCCAGACGCCCAAATCCCGTAAGGGGTGGCCGCAAACAAATCGCCTCCAAGTCGCCCTGTCCCCCGCCATTTCACTGCCCTGCTCCCAGCTCACAGCCTACGTGGGCCTACACACCTTTAATCAGCCACAGGTGTTGTTCTCTGGACCGGTCTCACCTGTCCTCCAAGAGCGAGATAAAAAATAATGACTGGAAAAAAAAATACAGAGAAGGTGGAGAGATGGAGAGAAGAAAAGAGGAGTGAGAGAGATGGAGAGAAGAAAAGAGGAGTGAGAGAGATGGAGAGAAGAAAAGAGGAATGAGAGAGATGGAGAGAAGAAAACAGGAGCGAGAGAGATGGAGAGAAGAAAACAGGAGAAGCGAAAGAGATGGAGAAGAAAAGAGAAGAAAGAGAAATGGAGACAAGAGAAGAGAGAGAGATGGAGAGAAGAGGTACCACTAACAACACTAACCACTAAAAAGAAAAAAAGAGAAGTAAAGAAAAAAGAGAAGTGGTAGAGAGAAAGAGACGAGAGGAACCACTACCACCACTACCACTACCACTAACCACCACCCTGAAGCTGCTACCACACCCCCCCTCAGGGTTCCTCCTCCTCCACACCCCATCATTAGGTTTAATAAGGCATGATAACCCCTCACCCAACACCTTCCTTCACACCCTCACATCTTCCACCTCATCCACCCTCCTCCACCCACCCTTACTCACCCAACACCTTCCTTCACACCCTCACATCTTCCACCCT